>NC_051176.1:215060559-215164711 GCF_013339695.2 Rhipicephalus sanguineus | reverse complement strand
CCAGGCTGCAGCTCAACTTATCGGAATGTTGTATTGGCCACCACCGAATCACCTTTCTGGGCTATCTCACTGACACTTCTGGAGTGTGGCCTGACCCTGACAAAATTTGGGGCGGCCGCAGTGGCTGAGTGGTTACGGTGCTTGGTTGTTGACCTGAAAGACACGGTTTTGGTCCCGGCTGCGGCGGTTGCATTTTGTAGGCGAAATGCTAGAGGCCCATGTACTGTGTGATGTCGGGGCACATGAGAGAACTCCAGGTGATTGAAATTACCTGGAGTCCTCCACTACAGCATCTCTCATAGCCAGTGTCGCTTTTGGACTATTGGAATCGAGCTATTTAAGCTGAAGAAAGCTTAAATAGCTCGATTGCATGCGCAGCTGACCACGGAATGAACCATTTGCCGGAATGCAGATGCTCGCCCAGCAAGCAGTTTGTCACTGCTTGCAAGTGCACCATTGTTGCCAGATTGTCGGGCCGCTGGCATGTTTACAAAATATTGAATTATAAATTAGGTGCTCTACAAAATCTACGAAAATTTTGCCAGCTTGTTTGTGAACGCACAAGGATTAACCCACATACCACAGATTGATCGAAAATTGGGTGACATGGCCCCTTTAATCTCTGCATTGGAGCATAACTATGCCGTTAGGAACGAGAATTCCTTACTGTGGTGTGGGCAATTGCCAAATTCTGTCTTTACCTCTATGGCAGACCTTCTTCCATAGTAACAGACCATTTTTTTTCTCTGCTAATGTTCATCTTGAAGGATCCGACAGTGCGGCTTGGTCGTTGGGCTTTGAGGCTGCAGAGTTTTCACATAGTGTGGTACAAGTCTAAGTGCGTACATCAAGACACCAACAGATGTCATGTTACAGCATTGACACCCCTATTGTCTCTTACATTAAGAATGAATGCTGCTTGTGTATTCTCCATATCGCTGAGGGGCAGCGTCGATATGCCTACTTTATAGGATTTGTTGATTTGAATGCCAGTCCTAGGACGCTTCCCTACAGCTTTCTTTCTCCAGGACACTACTTTGTGTATACTTTGTACTGAAAAAATGTGTGGCCCTGATCCTCTCATCATCCCAAGGCTCCTTTGCTTGAACGATGCACCCACCTCTGGACATATTGGCATATCTTACATCTATGACAGGGTATGCTGCTGCTTCTTCTGGCCAAGCCTTGCAAGCTCTGTCCAGTGTTCCTTCACAGCTTGTGAACCATGTCAACATTGTAAGAAGCCATCCTTGCTCCCGGCTCGTTTTCTGCAGCCACTTGACATCTCAGCTTAGCCATTTGGTTGTGTTTTTTTGGAACTTTTGGGACCTTTTTTTTGGTTTCTATGTTTGGAAACAAGTGGGTCGTTGTCCCTACTGCCTGCATAACCAGAAATACAGATAGTAGATACTCTCCCAACCAGTCGCACCGCTGATGTGGCAGATTTCCTGCTGCATGATGCAATACTGATGCATGGTGCCCAATGTTAAGGGCTCGCTGACCGGGGCCATGCCTTCTCGTCTCAGGTCTAGTGTCTGCTTACCACCACGTCTTACCATGCGCGTTGGAATGAGGAGAAATCAGGGACCTCTTTCCCTTTCTTGCCGAAAGGAGGCGCGCGTGGGACGGTGGCCACCTGGCTATACCCAGCGCAAACCTGACGCTTCTAACATTCGGTGCTTTAGCGTGTTTAGCGATATCGCAAGACCGTGTGAGGATTGTGTGCCATTGTAATATTATACACATAAGTGAAATATAAAGACTTAGTAGCGTTTTATGCATGACGATTCGGCATGCGACGTAAAGCACATAAACACCACCTTCGGCCTCGGCAACACCGTGACCTGGTCAATCGTGCCCGCATTTAGTCTACAAAAGTAAATCTGCAGTTGCGTGACTCGAATTCACCCTTCATTTGCCCTCGAAAGATTAATTAATGTATTTGCGGTCAGCATCATATAAAGAGCAGGTATCATGCCTAAGGGACATTTCGCATATGAGATCAAGTGACCCTAGAGAATCTTTTACTACAAACCGCTTATTTCCAAATTCCTTAAACATTTGCGAGAAGACGAATGCTTTAATGTAATGGAATAAAATAATTCTGTTTAGGTCTTTTGGGGCGTGCACTAGCACGTGACGCGCCGCTCAGACGTCGGAAAATACAGGATTGAAAGAGAATGCAATACAGTAGACTCCTGTTAAACGAAAGCTGAAGGGACCAGGAAAATATGTTTCATTTAACAGGAGTTTCGTTTACTGAGAGATGAAAAGGGGTGCAGAATTCAAGCACAAAACCAATCACGTTAGAGGCAGTTGTTCCATTTAAGCAGCAATTTCATTTAAGAGAGTTTCGTTTATTGAGAGTCTACTGTAAAGTGGGCGACAGCTTCTGACCGATGGCTACGAAGCCGTTCTTTGATATATTCAAAATAAATAGACTGCAAGATATATACGTTATGGTGCGCCAAGAATTTTTTCACAATATTGCACGATCTACGACTTTTACATATTTTTGCCCGAAAAAGCTGCTTAATCTCGAGTATTGTACAGTGCGACTAAATGATACGACAGAATGTAGATTGGCACTCAAGAGAGTTGGTGGTAGTAAAAAGAGAAAACACTATCCTTCGGAGTAGCGAAAAGTGAAACCTGCTCCGTGCACGATTTGTAGCCCGAGTTGCATCGCGGCACAACACTACGAACAAGGATAAGCTATTTCAAATAGGCTAGGATTTGGGTGGCAGGTGTTTCGACTGGCGAACGTATGTGCATGAATGGCGCCTCGTCTGGTTTGGCATGTTAGTTTTAATGGGCCAGACAGTAACGTCACGGAATATGGTGTCACTCTCAATTCCTATCATTCCCGAAAGAAAGTGGAAAGCAAATGGTTAGGGCGTGGAAAGAGAACGAGCACGACCGTTTCGCGTTTGTGCACCCAGAGCAGGGCACAAAGTTCTACTTCTGCTACTGCAACAAACAGCATTTCTGTGACGAATAACGAGAGGCACAATCAGAATGGCACGTGGTGAGTTATGGTGGATTGGTCGTTAAACGGACGTTAACCTTCATTACCACGCGAAAGCCAGCACGTGTAAACGTTGCAAAGGCGGCTGTTTGAATCCATCCATAATGGTGCATGCCCAACTTAGTAGCGACAACCCGTACGAGAGGAATTTCTAATCTACCATTGTCAAATACGTTGCTTTCTTCCGACAACCATCATTTAGTGAAACGTCAACCGCCCCCCACCTCCTTCGCCCCCGCTTTTTCAGGGAATACCTTTTTCTTTTTGACTAACCCAGTTTGGGTCCGCCACGGTGGATGATGTGGCTAAGGTGCTCGGCTGCTGACCCGAAGGTCGCGGGTTCAGTCCCGGCCGCGGCGGTCACATTTCAGTGGAGGCGACATGGTAGAGGCCTGTGTACTGTACGATGTCAGTGCACGTTAAAAACACCTCCAAGACAGCAAGAACCCAGGTGGTCGAAATTTCCGGAGCCCTCCACTACGGCGTCTCTGATAATCATATCGTTGTTTTGGGACGTAAAACACCTGATATTATTATTAACCCAGTTCGTCACGGCGGCCTCACCCAATTTGCCACATGGCCTTATTTGTGCATGAGCTAAAGTATTTTCGAAATTCGTGTTCACCAGTAAACTCGTTATCGCTGTTCGCAGAAGCTATATTTCCTATATGTTTCTATCTGTTGGCGAATGCCACTGACTTTTCTCGATGTTGTGCATTTACTTTCAAATCAGAGTGATATGTGCGGTTAACCTGATAAAAAACGAACGGCCAGCAGTTGAAGAGTTGTCGCAAATGCAGCTTTGTAAGCGACGTGGCCCCCGTTGACGCGGCTGACCTAAAGCCTCGATACACCCAGCGCAGCCTGTCGGAAAAAATGCGAAGCGCGTCTCCGTGTTCGGCGAGGAGGCTGCGCGGCGGAGGTGGCGCGTCGGTACACTTAACCTATTCTAACACCGTGGGCCTATGTAATGAACACACTTTTGTCTGAAGCTTGTACAGTTTATCGGCGTGGTTTTGACTCTAACACTTACATCAGCACCAAAATTACCTTTTGCAGCCAGATTTGCAGTGACATGACAGTTATCATGAGCAATTGCTTATAGCAGTCATTATGCTAAAAAAAGTCTCTTTTCAATCTGTGAGTGCTGTACAGCCGGGAACTAATACTATCGGTAGGTTCTTGTCACCATCGCTTATATCCTTGAAGGGTGAATATTCCATTGATACCATTGCTCATGCTGACCACACTCAACAACTTGCATGCACTTGCCTGTTGTTCTCACAAGGCAACTGGAAGCACCGCTACAATTTGTCACTTCAATGTGCACTTTTTGCCGGGCACCTTCGTGGTCTAGTGGTTCTGGTGCTCGACTGCTGACCCACAGGTCGCGTGATCGAATCTTGTCCGCCGCGGCTGCATTTTCGATGGAGGCGTAAATGCTCGAGGCCCGTGTACGTAGATTTAGGTGCATGTTAAAGAACCCCAGGTGGTCGAAATTTCCGGAGCGCTCCACTACGATGTCTCTCGTAATCGTATCTTGGTTTTGGGACGTTAAACCGCAACAATTATATATTCTAAAACTAGCAGATCATTGTTTGTGCATTCTAAGACTGTTGAGGAGCTTGCAAATAGTGAATCATGAACTCACATCACACAGCCATCATTGTATTGGTTATTGTATTGTTGGTGAAAGTATTCCTGCTTTTTTTCTCTCACTCTCTTGTCAGGAGCTGCACATTCTCCGCGAGAAGACGCTCAAGCAGACTAAAGAAATAGCGATGCTGCAAGTGCAACTCAGCCAAAAGATGAAACAAGGACAAAAAGGAATGTTCGACAATTCAGCAAAAGAGAACATGCTGCCAAAGCCTCCCATGTGACAACTTTGGCCAGGCTATTTTCTTTTATTTTGTACGTTTTATCTAAGTACATAAATATAGTTTTATCAATGTATATGCTCGACCTATGCTCATACTACTAAGATTTCTTGTCAGTTTACAAATGTGTTCGAAAAAATGCATCTTATATCACATCCTTCATTCACAATATCACCATTGTCATTTTCTCGTCCCCTTATAGTAAATGTGAATTGTAAATGAGTAAATTGAAATGAACACTTGATAGGCAAGTGAAATTAATAGTATGCAGTTATTGTGCTGGTGCTCTTGATAATTGCTGTGCTGAATAAATGATTTATTGCTGTGCTGACTGAATGCTTTTCTGAAGGTTACTGGAAACTTTGCAGAAGCTGACAATGCTGCAAAGATGCCACATACCAGGCATATTCAAAAAGTAAAGGCAGTGTGCTTATATTTAACTATTTACAGGTCAGAACACATGCAGCACCATCAGCTGGTTTTCTAAAGGCACTGTTTGGATCCAGTAATTGTTTACATGGCAGTGAACGCAGACAGCAATGTCTGCACAAATCGTCACTTCTGCCAGTGGTGAAGTGTGTGCTGCGATTTGATTTTTGTGTGTAAAAAGATCATCGGCTGGTGAAATTCATCAAGGATTGTCTAGTTTATGCACCTACCGTAATGTGAAGGAAAGGCAAGAGAATAACAGGCTTAAAAAAAAACATCACAAATTTGCCTGGCGAAAGAGTAGAGTGGCCAGTATTGGAAACAATGAAATTGTTCAAGTGAATCGAGAACTGTGATTTGATTGACGATTCTGGAGTCTCCAGTATTTACATGATTTCTTTTCAGATATCTCAAACTGTAGGCAAAGTGGATATCGAAAATTCTCATTAACCAACACTGATAGGAAAGAACATGAATTGGAGGAGGATTTCTGGAACGCTACAGCCAAATCCGGATATATCGAATCTGAAGCACAAAAAAATTCAATATATAAAATATTTTATATATCTAAAATATAGTCGAGGAAATTTTACAATTGTTCGATATACACAATAATTCATTTTATGTGGGTTCAACTGTATAGAAGAAACAGGTGGCTTGTTTCCGCTACTTCTTATGGGTGATGTGTGGAGAGCATTAAGACTGCGTACCAAGGAAATGAAAATGTCCCTTTTGCAATGACTCGAAACAGTGTCAGTACTCGTTTAAGATCGTTGTTCTGTACTGGTAACTTTCAGGCGGGCGTCTATGCAGATGTATTAAAGCTGTGCCACATTATGAACACTGCTCAGAAGGTAATGCAACTATGTAGAAAAGCTGACTTGTACAAAACTAAAACCATCACAAAGAACTTCCACTCATGAAAATATTTTCCTTTATGGTCCTTACTTTTGAATACAATTTGCATATACTGTATTTACTTGTGTTATTTACTTTTTTGTGTTTTACGGCTTCAAGAAGGGGATGCACAAATTGCCAGTAAGCGAAATTTTCACAAACACATCCTCAGTAACATCTGCAAAAGTCGTGGCACGCAAAACATAGCATTTGCTTAATTATAACCAAAAAATTGGCAGCAAGTGGCGATAAATGCCAATAAACCAACAGTGCCCCGACCCGTTGCAATAAAATACCGAAACAGTGATAAACCACATCCCAGAATGCCATGCACTAGACTAAAATCTTAATTTATACCTGCTAGAAATATGCACCATAACTATTCACTATCTGCAAAGTACTTCAACAAGGCTTTCAGAACTCTGCTCTATAGCACCCATTTGTGGGTTTCTGGTGCAGCTGGCACGGCTTGACAAAAAATTTCCCGCCGTGCGCACCAACAGTCAGGCTTTATGTGGGATTCATTGCAACTGTTTTAACTATTAGTGCGTTTCAACATTGGTGTGTATTAACGAGGTTTTATTGTAGAGTTTCTGCCCTAGCTTTTTTGTATGCAGCCTGAACTATGCATATTCGCTGCACTGATCTCCCCAGCCTGCCTTGCACGTGTGCTGTAGAGCATTACAAAATGTGTGAAATATGCTAGCAGAAATGAAGCTGAGGTTTTGACGAAAGCCTGTCTGATCGAGAAGTAACATCATGAAAATTAAGAGGGACACCGACCACGGAAAAGCCGCTTCGGCTCCCGTCAGGGGAGCCGAAACAAAAGTCTTTTTCATGGTTGGTGTCCCTCTTAATTTTTATCATGCTACTAAAAAATTTTTTCAACCAGGGTGATATTTTAGCGATTTATAAAATACATGGGTAAATATGGTAATGTTGTTGTTGGAATGCAGACCTGTCACCAGAGCATGAAAAAACAGAAAACTTGTCTTTCTCTGAAAACTTCCTCACAGTAGACTTAACGAACACACTAGTGAGTTAAACGAAGGGAGGTAGTGGCTTGAGCTAAGGATGGTTGCTAATTTCTGCCGCCCTATAAGGGAGCACGGTGCAGCTTTGTGGGGGGGGGGGGAGAGAGGTAAGTGAAAGAGAGCCAAAAGAGGAGGCCATCTTCTTAAGATGAGTACCACAGTAGTGAAGTGGTGGCATGTGGGCCTCCAATGCAGGAGGTACTAGTGATAAGGCTGCAACAGGGGCTAGATGGTACGTCTTCATCTTTTAATGAGCTGCCAGGTATGGCACGGACTGAAGAAAATGAAAGCACCACACGGTGATGCGCAAACTAACGACATACTTTATTTCGAGCATAGACAGACTTATGTACAGACTCGCAAAGCAAAGAAGTTTTTTCCTGAATTTTTTCCCTCCTTTCCTTTATGAGTCTACATCAGTCTGTCCATGCTCGAAATAAATTAAGTTGTTAGATTGCGCATCACCCCGTGTTGTGTTTCATTTTCTTTGGTCCGTGTCGTACCTGGCAGCGCATTACAAGATGAGGAGGTACTGGATTTTTTATTCCCAGGGCTACTGGGCACTTACTAATATAAATAATGGGGGGGAGAGAGCTCTCCAGAGGTCCTGGTGCTCCTTAGTGTGGATACTGGTCTCCGGAAGCTGGCCTCTAGTTTACACTCTCGTCTTTCGTTCACCCTTGCCCCCATAATGCTGCGCCATGGTTTCCTGTGGGTTACAGAAATTGGTCTCCTAACTTTACACCACTATTGGATGAGTACCCTCACCACTGACTGCCAGGTGAGATACCTCCATGCTAATCAGAAAACCCATGGGTACATGCCACCAGTGCCCAATGGCACTGGGAATCAAACACAGTACCTCCCGCATTAGAGGTGGGTGCTTTACTACTTCACTACAGCCGAGGTTATGCAAAACAACTGTGATAAACACTGCATGCCAGAATTACCATTTCTCTCTCTCTCTACATGGATGTGTGTGTGTGTACGTGCGTGTGTGTGTGGTGTGTGTGTCAGCCAGCTCTAAATTAAATGCAAATGGTTCCTTGGACAGATAATTCATCTGTAATGATGCAATTCAAATCAATACCCTGCAAGTTTTTAGCATGAACACGAAAAAAAATTCCGGCAGATCTCGCGCAATGGGCAAATCAAAGTAATGCAAAGCCGTCATCGAGTAACTGCTTACGCAGCATTTCTTTTTGCTTTAAACCAAGCGTTACGGGGTGAATCAACTTTGTGCACAATAATTACTTGTAGGCATATCGGTGGCTTACCAGGCACATTGACAGCAGTGGTATGAAGTGTTATGAGCAGTGGTATGAAGTGGCATCTCTTCCACTATGCCATGACTTCTTGAAGCATGTTGGAAGTTCTCTTCTCGAATCTTGTCCAATATGTCCCAAAAGAGAGATGCGAGGACTCAAAAAAAAACATGACACAGGTGCTGCACTGTGGTGGCTAGACTTCCGTCTTCCTGTAGGTTGAGGCCTAGAATTTTAATGCTGTTAGGCTGGCTGCAGTGTGCGAGTTCAGTGATGGCAGTTCTGAGTGGTTTCCATTTTGTTTTGTGTACGAGAAGGAACTCTGCATCCTCTGGGGCACATCGAACACCTATTTCTTAGGCGGCTTCCTGTGTGCTGTCCGCAGTCCATTCGAGTGCATCTTGGACGTATCCAAGTGAGCTGTTGTTAATCCACATGGTAATATCGTTGGAATAGATATTGTATTGGATGTTGGGGTTGTTCTGCAGTGCACAGTGGACATTGCAAATGGCAAGGTTAAAGAGTGTGAGAGGTTACTGAACCTTGGAGTATTCCCTTTTAAGCGAGGGGGTAGATCTAGAATTTGGCATCTCATAGGAGAGATGTCCTACATGGATTTAGCAAGTACAGTTCTTCAAGAAGTCTTTGATGTAGTCGTAGAACTTGGTGCAGCGCTGCACAGCTTCAAATTCTCACAGCATGGCATTGTGCACTACATTGCAAAAGACTTTCTCGAGGTCAGTGGTGGGAATTGCTTTGAGTTGAGGTGCACCTGGTTTCCTGGCAATGCACTCTTGCATTTGGAGCACTGAACCTTGGGTGGAGATGCGTTTCCTGTATTCAAAGATATTATGGCATATGTATTTCTTCCTGTGTAGGTGCTTGCGAAGCCGATTAAGAGCTATACATTACATAAAGTTTCCAACACACAGTGTTAAGGAGATGGGTTTAAAGTAGGCTTGTGCTAATATTCGAGCACTTCAAATATTCGAACAAATAATACAGCACTCGAATTCGCTTCGATACGAATTTAGACTCTAGGAAATTTTGAAGTATTCGAAATGAACGAATAGACATTATATAAACATATATACAGGGTGTCCCAGCTATCACGCAGCACGATTTAAAAAAAGAGGAACGGCGTTACGCGAATCAAACCTACAGCATATTGTTCCTAGTACACTAGAGTAGCGACTGCTATATTTTTAGTTAATGAGGTTTAATTAATAATTAATTAGTCATAATTATATTTCTAACTCGACAAGAACTCGCCTAATTGTCAAAATGTCAATGAGCCGTATGTAGGCATGTTCAAATGGCATCTAACTGCGCTACTTTCAACAACGTGCTAATTGCGCGCTCATTTTTTCCAACTAATAAAGAAAGCCCGCTAAATATAAAAAATAACACGTGACTACGCTCCCACCCGCAAAGGAAACCAGCGCCCTCAAATAAGCTTACTGCAAACAACCGCTTTGCCTGTTGCCTGTTGCGAAAGATAGCGTTCCGCATTTTGGCAAGGGTACAGGTCGGGCGCCAGCGATATGCGTGAAATTTCACTGGAATTCAATCCGTTCAATAATACGCCGCAATCATCCATATCTTACGGCCGACTGTTCTCATTGATAACGCGGCAGGTGTTCCGATTACGGCCTGACTCTGTAAAACCAAGCGGTGCGTTTCTAGGCCGGGGAGTGGCAGATAGGGCGATACGTTTTTTTTCTTTCTGCATTTTTTCCTTGATACTGTCTGCCTCATAGGGAGCCTGTTTGAGGGCGCTGGTTCCCGACGCGCGCAACACTCTAGTCACGTGTCACTTTTCATATTTCGCGGGCTTTCTTGATCAGGCAGAAAAAATGAGCGCGCAATTAGCACGCTGTTGAAAGTAGCGCAGTTAGATGCCATTTGAACATGCCTACATACGCCTCATTGACATTTTGACAATTAGGCGAGTACTTGTCGAGTTAGAAATACAATTATGACTAATTAATTAAACCTCATTAACAAAAAAATAGCAGTGGCTACTCTAGTGTACTAGGAACAATATGCTGTAGGTTTGATTCGTGTAACGCCGTTCCTCTTTTTTTTAATCGTGCTGTGTGATAGCTGGGACACCCTGTATATAGGGTGTGAAATTGATGCTGAGGGCCAGAGAGATTGTTTGTTTTTAGATTTTCAAAAAACTTTCGACACGGTTACCCCCTCACTTGTTTACAAACTTCAGCAAATAGGTATACATAGTGATGTTATCAAATGGATTGAAAATTTCTTATCGGAGCGCAGCCAGTGTGTTGTTGTTAATGGCAAAAAATCGAGCTACGTAAACGTCACCTCAGGAGTCCCACAGGGCTCTGTATTGGGACCTATATTATTTTTTACATATATTAACGACACAAATTTGGGTATTACGTCCACCTTACGACTGTTCGCAGATGATTGCGTGGTGTACCGAAAAATATCTTGTGATCAGGACCCAACAGCACTTCAGGGAGACTTTAGTAGAATACATGACTGTTGTAAACAGTGGAAGATGTGTTAAAAAGTGGATCCATATGCGCTAAAAAGTGGATCCATATGTGTTTCACTAAAAAGCAAAAACCACTGATAAATAACTACTGTATAGATAAGGAGTTGGTTACCACAGTTGATGTTTCTAAGTACCTAGGCATCGTGTTTTCTGCTGATTGTTCATGGAATGCACATATTAGTGAGATATTTGGTAAGGGTGGACGGGCGCTGAACTTTGTTCAACGAAATCTAAGATGTCGCGAGATTGAATTAAAACGGAATGCGTTTACCACATGTGTAAGACCAATATTAGAGTATGTCTGCCTACTATGGGATCCATCACAAGCCAACCTCACTTCTCAGATCGAAAGTATTCAAAACAGAGCGGCCAGGTACGTCCTGGGCAGGTACCGTAGAACAGACAGTGTCACAATGATGAAACAAGAATTGAATTGGGAGTTGTTGTCTTCGCGCTGACGGAAGTTAAGGCTGAAACTGTTTTTTCAAATATATAACAACAAGGTAGGCATAAACAAGGATACTTACTCAAAGACACCAATTTATCTTTCTAAACGTAATGATCACAAACTCAAAATCCATGAATACCGACCCAGGACGTGCATGTTCGCTAATTCTTTTTTTCTAAAGTGTGTAGCAGACTGGAACAAGCTTTCGAAAAAACAAGTATGTTGTGCAAATGAGGACTTATTTGTATCTCTGTTGTAAACCCCCCCCTGCTGTAACGCCCAAGGGCAATGTGAGGTAATTCCTGAATAAAGAAAAAATAAAGAAAACCGCATGTAGCCCCCGGAAAAGGTGGTTTCACTGCAGTGGAGAGGTACTACACCGTGAATACACCTATCCAGAGAAAATTCGCACTGCCGCGAAGCCACACTTCAAGGTTAAATGAACGTAGAGCAAAACCTCGTTAATTCTAAGTCGCTGGGACTGTGAAAAATCTTCTAATTAAGCGGGTTTTCGAATTAACCAAACAAAACACCGGGATGCAAGGAACTTTGAATTATTGAAAGTAATCAGAGGTGGTCGTTGGCTGTGCCTGCTAGACTGCGGCTCCAAGCGTTATGTTTTCCAGCAATACCCAGTCCCAATTTTGCCGCTAAACCGAGGAAACGGTGGGTTTCACTGCTGCCAGCGCAAGAAAAAAAAAAGAAAGGAAAATAAAAACGGTCTCGTGGTCGATAAAATGTGCGCCTGCAGAAAATACGTGCTTCACTGCAACACAGTGGTGACACGCAGGCAGCATGCCACCTGCTCCTCGCAGCGTCAGCGCGTCATGATGCGACCATTCGCCCATTCTTTCTGATAAAGAATAATGACCAGTTTCACAGAATTCGCGATGTGTTCTGGGTGGAAAAGATGACCATTAAAGTTTCCGAAGTAGGCGTTGTGGGCAAGTACTCCGCCAGCAGTGCAAGTACACAAAATGCCGGAACAACCGCGCCAGTCGGAGGTTCACATACGTCGCGAATTCCGTCAGACCGTCCTTTATTAATTTCTCTATTTTCCCAGGAAGAATGGGTAAATCATGACGCGCTGACGATGATGACACACTTTATTTATGTACAGGCAAAGCTCCTGTGGATTGCCCCGAAGGGGCCTTGCTGATGGTCGGGGCCCTTAGTCCAGCTCCGCTGGCTCTTGCCATCCACTCGGCTCTGAACGAGCCTGATCTGGTCGTCGAGGGCCGGGCTGTACATGAGTGCCTCCCATTGCTCACACGAGGTGTTCATGTTGTGGTGTTCGAGGTTGTGTAGTGTGCACTCCCACGTAATGTGGTACAGGGTTGGTGTCCCTGCACCATGGGCATTCATCCCTGTAAGATGTGGGGTGCATGCGGTGTAGTGTGTGTAGGTTTTTGTAGGTTCCGGTTTGGAGTCTACGCCATGCAGTGGCCTGTATGTAGGTGTCGTCCTTGCTTTCCCTTGGTATTTGTGCAGCAGGCACACCAATTCTGCCCTGCAGGAAGTTCCTGCAGGCCTGCTGGGAGTCCGTGAGTATTGTCAGCGGCTTGTTTGCATGCAGGCCTTCGCGGATGGCAAGTGCGATGGCCAGCTCTTCGGCTTCTGTGATCTTGCAAGGGCGGACTGATGCTCCAGCGTTTATGTGGCCTCGGCGGTCACATACCACTTCCACTGCTCCTTTAGTCGTCGTCCCATATTACATGGCGGCGTCCATAAAACGGGCTGTAGTTTGGAATCGATAGGTTTTCTGGAAGTATTGGGCCCTTGCTCTCCTTCTGCCGCCGTGTAGGTTGGGGTCCATGTTGCGTGGGATTGGAGCAACGTGATAGCCCTCCCGGACATGACGAGTTATCTCGCAGGTTTCCTGCGCTCTCGTTGTCGAGGCTTGGAATCCTAGGGTTTGTAGGACCTGCTGGCCCATGCGAGTACGCTCAAGTCTTTGTTGTTGTGAGACGTGAAGGGCTTCAACAAGTTCGCTGAGGGTGTTATGAAGACCCAGTGCCATCAATTTCTTAGTGGATGTACTCGTCGGAAGGCGGAGAGCAGTCTTGAATGCCATTCTCAAGAGGGTGTCGGCCCGTCTGGTCTCATATTGTGTGAGATTACAATAAGGTAGGCTATATGTTATTCGGCTTAACACCACGCTTCCAACGAGTCGAAGGGTGTCTCCTTCCTTCATCCCTCTGTTCTGGTTTGGAGACACTGGTTTGGAGGAGCATAAGGGTGTGGGTGGCTCGTTGGTTACTCTGCAGCCACATGCCCAGGATCCTGATCAATGGTTTCTCTGGTATGAGGTTTCCATTGAGGTATACCTCAAGTTTTAAGGGCGAAGCTCCTTATGCCGTGGGTCTGTCCATCCTCCGTTTATAGCGTTGTAGTAGCCACCGGTAGCTCGTGAGAAGCACGCGTTCTGGTTTGCAGTAGAAGAAGACGACGACGTTGATGAGTCAGACTCTCGTGCGTATTCGCCTGTGTGGCATTCTATCTTCTTTACTGCACGCGTTCTGGTATGCAGTAGAAGAAGAAGACGACGTTGACGAGTGAGAGACACTCTCGTACGTGTTCGCCTGTGTGGCATTCTTTCTTCTTTACTAAATGTCGTGTTTTCAACGACACCCGAAGACAACATTTCAGAAGTAACGCGCCATGAGGCTCCCTCTTGGCACACTCTCTCTTTAGCTCGGAGTCGCCAGATAGAAGACAAGGCTGCGGAACGGAGGGCACAGAAGGCGGCGGCGGCAGCGCGCGCTCGCAGACAGAATCCTGAGGTGAGAGCCCGCGAGGCCGAAGCTGCACGTCGACGCCGCGAGGCAGATTCCGCCGTTCGAGCCCGCGAAGGCAAAGCTGCTCGACAAGCTGCACGGCTGCAACGAGAAGACCCCGCCATTCGAGTCCGCGAGGCCGAAGCTGCTCGACAAGCTGCACGGCTGCGGCGCGAAGACCCCGCCGTTCGAGCCCGCGAGGCCGAAGCTCCACGGCTGCGGCGTGAATCGCATCTTCAAAGTGTGAAGGATCATGAAGCGGCGAGAAAGCGCACGTACCGGCAGGCAGAGCCCGAGGCTGTGCGAGCACGTGAAGTGGCTGCAAAACGCATCAGGTGGGGGCGCCGACGCGCGCTTCCAGCAGGACTTCCTTGATAACAGTTTCGGCCATAGTTGCGGTGTGTGCAACAGATTGTGGTTCTCAAACAATCTAGTCACAATATCTTCCATCAAGGAGGACCACGCTCGCGCCAATGCCATCGCCGTGCTGCAGCACGAGTTCGCTTCGCCCCACTCATCATCATTCACCACGTGGATATGCTGTGATTTTTTGTGATGGGTCTGTGGGGGCTGCGTGGTTACGTCTGCTTCGCCATACACGTAAGATTTCAGATTTCTCTGTGGAGCACTGTAGACCCCGTTGGCCGACACATTCTTGGATGATGTGAGCTGCAGTTTGCAGGCATTCTTCCTTTTCAGCGAGTGATCCTTTTGTGGTGCAGAGTGTCATGTCGTCTGCATAGAAGGCGTGGCAGAGGACCTCTACCTCCTGCAGTTTTCTGGCAAGGCCGATCATGGCTACGTTGAAGAGCGTGGGTGATATTACTGCTCCTTGCGGCGTGCCCTTGTTGGGAGGTTGGTATGCAGGAGTCTGGAGCTCTCCGATCTTCAGCTCCGCTGTGCGTTGGCTTAAGAAGCTCTGAATGTACTTGTATGTTCATGACGCGCTGACGTTGCGAGAAGCATGCGTCATGCTGCCCACGTGTCACCGTTGTCTTGCAGTGAAGCATGCCTTCTTTTCCGCAGACGCACATTTCAGCTGACCACGAAACCGCTTTTTTTTTTTTCTTGCACTGGCAGCAGCGAGGCTGGGGTGCTGAACTTGTCACTCATTAGTATTGCTACATTGCATTGCCTTGTGGCTCCAAGGGCCATCGTTTCTGCTGATTTGCGGCTAAATCGGGGTCGAGAATTGGCACAAGGCACCTAAAGTTTTCGAATTAACCGGGCTGGTACTGACCGCCGCTTCAAATTATCCACCCAAATTTGCATTGTAAAATACCGGACCACAGAAATCCATCGAATTATGCGGGATTTCAAAATAACCGAGTTAGAATTGATGACGTTTTACTGTACTACCCCCACATATCATTAAGTTTAAAAGCTTGTTATACCGGCTTATATGCCTTAAGTATATAGTACATTTTAAAAAGTAACATATTTTACAGGTTACCACTTGCATTCTACCGAAAGTCAAATACTGCTACTACTCAAAGTTGCTTCCCTTTGAACCAAAAATAATGACATTTGCACATGCCTTGTTTCAACTTTAAAAATATTGTGCAGGTTAGTTGGGTCATGACGAATATGCTCATTTTTCTTTATAATATGTAATATATACTATTCGAATTCGCTTCAAAATTATTCGACCAAATCACTATTCGCTTCAGACCTAAAATTTACTATTCGCACAAGCCTAGTTTAAAGTTGCGGATGGTTTGGTGTTTGCCAGTTTTTGGTATAAAAATTACAGTTGTTGTTTTCCATTCTGATGGCACTTGAGGTGTGTCATGCCTTGTTCATCTGTCCCAGGTTTGTCATCACTATCTAGCACAGTTAGGTGTCTGAAATTGCAAGACAGTATCAAGTGTACTGAACTTCCACATGCTCCACTGACATTCAGCGTTACCTTGGTGTGGCCATACACATTAAGAAATGTGGTTTTTTTATATTCTGTCATGCTGTTTGATTTCCTTTGAATCACTTTCTTCAGTGAAACTAATGGTACATTTGGCTGGCCATTACTGCGCTCCGACTCGTATTGCAACTATGTGGAGACTGCTCTTGATCCGAGCCAGAGAACGCGCGTCCGACAGAGAAATAAAGAGGCCGAAAGTGGATACACGTCACCGCATATTCTGTTGCAAACAGATGAGGTGCGGGAGTCACGTGATCAGATCTCAGTCGCACTCAGAGGTCAAAGTGAGAGCGCCTCAGAGTTGGAGCATGGTGCTCTGAAAGAACCAGCCAAACGTATTCAGAGCGCTCGATTTCGACCAGCTGAATGTGACGCGTGACGCCAGAGCGCTCTGGAGTTGAAAAATCAGTCGAATCTACCATAAAATTAAGGCACATAGACAAAAAAAAACAAAAAACTGCCCATAATGAAGGTATTTTAATATCCAGAACTTTTCTTCTCAGAAATGCTTATAACTTCAATATGCTCCATAAATTAATTAGTTAAAACTTTATTAGTGAGATTTTAATAAACAGTCAAAGTTATGCATTTTAATTTCTCATATGCAATCAATGTGCATCTACCTTACTCAAAGGACCACAACTGTAATTACTGTCACAGGTATTTATAAAAATTTAGTCTAGTAAAAAAAAAGAAAGAAACTTGTAGAATTCGATTATTGGATCTTTATTGAAGGCAATGTTGCATATTTATTCTTTTTAGCTGCCACATTATATATGTGTTTGGCCATGAACTGGACATTGCATGCAATTGTACCCCATTACAGATTGTAGGTAGAAGCAGCCAGGGGAGATGTTTCAAAAAGCACCCGTTATGAAGAGCAATGTCTCTCTGCTGTTGCTCTTCAATCACTATGCATGTAATTTATGGCATGCTTAGATAAATTCTGAAATTCAAGAAACACCAAATCGTTTGATTTCTTTATTTCTGAATTAAATAACTAAAATATACATTAAAAAGAAAGCTTAGAAACTGCATATAGCATCTTGCTTTTCACACACTAAACAGGTAGCATAGACCAAGAGACTTGGCAGCTATGCAGCCAATGAAGGAAAAAAAACTACAAAGAACACACAATAAATGGCTACTACAGTTTGTACTGGCAACTGGCTACGTGTACAAACAAAGATCAGCATAAATAATTTGGCTATGCAGAAAAAAATGCAATGTCTTTTTACAAACAGCCACCTTCTGACATGCCTAAGACTCCTGTTGCACAATATTGCTGCAACTGCTTCAGCATAAGACCAAGGACGTAACTGCAGTTATGTAAACACCACAAAGAAAAAAAAATGTTTGACTAAGGCAAAGCAATCTCCTACCAGACAAAAATACAGAAATAGAAAGCAAACACAAGAAAAAAACTTTAGCCTATTACAGCTTATTGCTTAGGTATAGTCTAGATCAGTCCAATAAGTAGAGATCACTACCAAATTCATTGCAAGATATTTAATTTTTTTCAAAACATGGTCATATTTGAGCAGCTGCAGTTTATCGTAATCCTGGCGTTGTTTGACAGTGCTCATTCTAGTATCCTGTACTATACGAATGCAATGAGTAACAGAGAAAAGATATGAAGTGCAACACAAAGGCAAGGGATGTTTTAGTAAAGGCAGGTACTGTTAGTTTAACCGGGCAATAAAGCAAGATTTTTGTCTAAAATCCTTCACTGTACAGTTAAAAGTTGGCGCATGTTTGATGTGTAGACAATGTAATTTTATATACAAATTTTTTAGCGTACGCTGTGATCAGCCAATTGCATGACTTGTGCGCTAATGTGGAAAATGTAGTGAATGTACTGAATGAGCAGGTGCAAAGAGCGGACGGGAGATTCCGGTGATGTGCCTGTTACAAGTTGCATGGATTCTTGCTGTTGAGGTGATCCACCATTCTTGAGGCATACTCTTAAAATGCCTCTTGTGTGGCTCTGTAGCAAAAAAGCAGTGACAAGCATTTTATTCATGACAAGTGTCATTAAACCACAAACAATGCTGACACACATTCCTGTATTAGTACCAATATGATCTAACAGAGTAAGTTGGAAATTCTCAATGCACATTCTTAAAAGAAAATTCTACAAGCTGCAATTCAACAATAAAACACCAAAAGGATAAGTTACAAGTGATGACTTTAATGACACTCATGTGAACTTATGCGAGCCACGAGTCAAGAGAATACGCATTTTGTTGGTTGATGCCTTCATTTTTCTCGTGTAGACAAAAATTCAATGCAATCATGTTAACTACAAATTCACATAAATATACTTATGGGGCGTTTTTGCCTAGTCAAATATACTTTTTATTTCCGATAATTATAAATGTACATAGTAATTCAACCAAAAATCGATAGGCTAGATAGCAAATCAAAGCAATCTGATTTACAGGTAAGCCACAGAGTACATAAGTAAACCTAGAAAACAGTACGTGGAGGAACATGAACAGGGAACATTCATAATACTTTACGCAACCACAACACTGGCTGCATCCGCCATTTTTCGATGGGCACAGTCATGAAATCATCTGCTAGCACCTCCATTGGGAGAGGGCAGGTAGAGGCTGAGTGGCTATAGTTGCTGGGACTTTCAGGGCAAATGCAGCCATTTCCTTTGACATTCAGTGGCGAGTGGTCAGCAAACCTTACTGTGCTACCACAAATCAGCAAGAGCACAACATCGTAGTTTTGCACTCTTAAAAACTCACTCGGATGAAATCTGCAAAAGGCGTACTACTTCGCCACCTAAACTTGTACTCAACCTTGTTCTGTAACAATGTGTACTTAAGGTCTGAGGAAAACATTAGAGGCAATCGTTCATGCTGAAAATATTTGACCATCAACCTTCCAAAATAAGCTCGAATTGCAAAACAATGCTCCATGTTTTTTACCACTGCGACTGAAAACGTGCATCAGATATCGAAACCAGGTTCTTTCTGCATGAACTGTGCAACACTGTGCTGCTTTCCTCCACTGAATCCTTTAGCCATAGCAACCTCTGTGCCATTTCCAATTGGTTCATCCATTTTCGAAAGAAGCAAGGCACGAGACATGAGCAGTGCACCTTTAAACAAACAAACAAAAAAGCTGATCGCACGTGTGAACTGTATGAACTGTATGAAAACCAGAGTGGCCCAAGTATGAATCTTGCTCTTTTTTCTGCACATTTGTAGTTTGTAATTAGGGCTCCGTGTTTTTGGATAAATCCGAAAAAAATCCGTTAAACACTTGCTGGTAAAATTTTTGACAATCCAGATTTGTCCGACAAACTTCAATTTTAACAGCCAATATGACCCTATTCTGTTCTTTATCGAAAAGGCATGTTCTAACGGTCAGTGATATAACGGCCATTTTGGCTAATATAAACTTTACCTCACGTCAACTGTATCTTGTAGACCGCACCCAGTGCACATTTAACAAAGGGCTTGACGCGCATGGAGCGAGAGAGATCAATGTATGTAGGGCCCCCAGGAGCGCGAGATGACATCTTGATATACGCTCTCCTGGCGGCACTGGGGCGCGCCAGACAACATCGAATATGCGGACCTCGTAAAGTACGCTTGCGTCTATTACGACAAGCTTTAAGGTTGTAATATGCACAAACATAGGTGTTTCGTATTCAAGTATTCGCGCTTCTGTGTATATGTGTTTGTGCGTTCAAACCTTCCAGACAACTAAAATATGCTTCGTGTGTTCTGATGTTTTCGTGTTCAGATATCAGTTCATCTAAGATATTGGAGTATTGAGAATAATGCAGAATTAAACTCCGATACTTGCCGAATTCCTGTCATAAAATAATATCGAGAAAACACCCTCCGAATTTCAAGAAAAATAAACCCCGAAAACATGAAGCCCTAATTACATTGTGAACAGAATACATTGCATGAATTTAGTACTCTTGTGACTACAGGAAACGTTTCTGTCACAAGCACAACATTTTTATTAATTTATATTTATGTACTACGCGTTCACTCAGCTTTAAACGTCTTTGTTAGCTTAGCGATGAGTGCGTGTCAGAAAAATCTGACTTGCTTTTTGGAGTTTACACCACAAGTTACTTATCTAGCACTGCATTCTCATTTCACCAATGCTTATTTATTTACTTCTATCCTGCTAATTTTAAGCCATGGACATAGGCTTATGCACATTTACACTCACAGGCCATCGTTTCTGGCAATGAGCGACAAGGAAAATCAAATTCATGCTGATTGACAATGCTCTCGCATGTACATGACGTCCCATCAGTTTAAAAAATGCACATGTAAAAAATATGTCACTGCTTATTCACTAAGTCAAGCGTTATATTACAGTGAATGGAAATCAAATGCACGGGCAGATGAAAACTGAGGCTGAACGGCGCTTTTACACGTGCCGATTTCTGATCCGAACCAAAACGCCATGCCGATCTTTGACAAAACCAGTTCCCGTCGGTACTTTTTTCTTCACTCAAGTCTCAACCTAACGCACCTTAAGCTTCAACCTGACAAATATCAAATTAGGCTTGAAAACAGACATGCATGAGGCAAAGATACTGCTCAATAGCCTGGTGAAAGAGCAAGAGCTCATAATTAGCAACCAGCCTCTAGAATCTGTGCAAAGAGTATGCTTCTCTGGGCCAATTATTAATGGGAGAGTCTACTCGTGAAAAGGAAAGTGGACAAAAAATAAGGGTGCTGGAGCGCATACAGCAGACATTCCCAAATCATGACAGGCAATTTACTTCTGTCCCTAAAGCGAGAAGTATACAGCCATTGCATATTGCCAGTGCTAACCTAATTGCCATTGCATATTGCCAGCCTGAAAAACTAGAGAAAAAGTTCAGGATAATACAGTGCGCAACGGAATGAAAAATGAGAGACAACATTATGAGACAGGATAAGAGCAGAATCGGTCAGAATACAAACAGGGCTAGCCAATATTCTGGCAGATATTGTGAAAAAAAAAAAAAAAGAGAGAGGCCTGCACTGGTCACGTGTGTGCAGGACAGATAACCAGTGGTCAGTTACAGTAATAGGCGTGCGCACAGGGGGGGCCCCCCCCCCCTATTCACCTAAGAGGGGGGGCGCAAAGTCAGCCCCACACATTGACATATTAAAGAGGGGGGGGGGGGCAATGTCAGCGCCATACATTGACATAATTGGGAGGCTGGGCGCTGCCACAAACCTTCGCCCCCTGAAGGGGAACCCTGCGCACGCCTATGGTTACAGTAAAGAAATGGCTACCAAGGAATGGGAAGTGCAGCTGAGGACAGCAGAGGGTTAGGTGGAGTGACAAAATTTTTGAAATTTGCAGGCATAAAATGAAATCAGCACATGCATGACAGGGTAAATTGGAGATTACTGGGAGAAGCATTCCTTCTGCAGAGGACATAGAATAGGTTTTTGATAAATTAATGTTTGGTGAGTAGCTATTGTAATGCGCACTGTACTGCTGCACCACATGCTTGCTACACTACAGGGCTTGTCTGAAATAACCTGTGCACCACAAAATACCTCTAAATTTACAAACATCTGATACTACCGCTGAGTGTATATTCTTGGGACAAAATTGCAAGTCTAAAATTACCTTATTTTCTGAATTACTGGGGGTCAAATTAATGAGCTCTCACCATACGGGGAACTCTGGAAGCTATGACCCCTGCCAGCGAGTGCAATATCTCACTCAATAACATATCACTCTGCTACTTTTCTCAACCAGAATTTTGTCATTACCGTTATTGACTCCAGGCCACTCTAGTTATTGACAAAACCTAAGGCATCTTAGTCAAGTACCTTTGTCCTGTACAACTTACTACAAATATATAAAATTTCAGACAGCACTAACACTAACCTGCTGGTGTGGGCCATGCTCTCTTCTTCCAACTCCATGTTCATTTCCAGTTCCAGGTCATCTCGGCCATACTCAAAGCTGTTTGCACTGCACGAAGAAATATACATTGCAAGTCTATAGCAATCATTCATTAGCATGCATTGGTGAAAGAAATTTTAGCTACGTCGATACTTATTTGTTTATATTTCACTAAACAACAATGAATGTGTTGATTAGCTGTTTTATTTTTCACAAAAACAACAATAAAACACACATCTTGAAAGGACCTAAAAGACATGTTAAATAGGGCAACACAACAACAGCAATTCCTTTTCAATGTCTAAAATTGCAAAATATCAAGCCTTTGTAAAAGAAATGCGAATGTTTTTGTTGAAACACTGTTGTGCTTAAGCTTCACTGTTGCTATTTCACTGCTATGCTCCTCATGCCTCCCCTTCTGCATAGCGAACTCATTTCTTTAAGCAACTGCTCAGCATATTTGTGCCCCCAAAGCAGCACATGTGTGTATGACTGCTAAAATGCTTTGTTAAAGAAGTCTGAACAGATAACACAATTACTCATGGCATTCAAAAAGCTTTAACGGACCACTTTAAACTCACAGCGCTTTTCAATCGTTGCCTCCAAGTGCACCACTATTCAAGCTGCCAAGAGATCAATCTGCCAAGAGATCCATCTACACATAGTATTACTCGTGCCTAATGAAGAAGTTGTGTGGGGTTATCTAGCAATTTTTTATGAAATCACTTCAAGTATTATGCAACATGCCCACTAAATCCTACTTCTGCAGCACGTTACACCACTAACAGAACTTATCTATAAAGATGACAAATTATTTTCCTTTCCTTGCTCAAAGTATCCTTGTTTTTTGGTTTTTTTTTTTTTAAGCTAGGTTCATTAAAGCCAGATCAACATAACAAATAATGCAGCACGAAGGCATTACGATAAGAAATTTCTCAACCTGACACACAACAATGTTAATGCCACAGATGTTAATTTTAAAAGTGGGTTGTACTTTAACTATTAAATGGACACTTGGGAGAAAGAACAAACAACTTTAGAACAATTAAGCATTCTTTTTAAAAAAAGCGTGGCAAGCTTCTTTAGGAATTACTCTAGTGAGCAAAGCATTTGAATGAGGCAGAGGCATAGCAGTACACAGGATTTTTTAACACCGTTACATGAGTGGACAACCAACATAAGCCAATGCTGATAGCATATTAGTAAAAAAAAATCCTTGCTTCATGTCGTTACAATATCACACGGTACGCTTCGAGTTCGCACCCCATATGGAGAGCGCTTTTCCGAATATTCCGTGGTATCCGTGTCGTTCGCTCTTCGTTTGTGACACTGTGCGCACGTGCGTGGTTTGACTGCGCGCGCATGGAGCAGCCCCTGACGATGTGCAGCTTTGCGATTTTTTTTTTTTTTTCAATGCGATATGTGTCGTCACTACCGAGATGTCAGATTAGGCACTGGTGAAAACTGTCCGAGACCACGGTGACAAAAAACAATGACAGATCTTCGGAGGTCGACTCGTTACGCGCTTTGCCGTCTTGCGCCATGGGTTCGCTAGACCGTGGTCTCTGCAATTAGCTCCAGCAATGTGCTGTCGCGTTGCCGGAGCTAATGTCGGAGGCCACAGCTAGACGATGACGGAGCAGCGTTGTTTTGATGTGCTACAAAATCAGATTTGACATCTCTCACGAACAAGCAATAGAGCAAAATAATGCAGTTTTTAGCCACTAAATAAATGTTCCGGGTGAGCCCTACCTTCAGTTCCCTTTTTGTTTAATTTGTGCATTTCTTTTTGACTTTTTGTGCGGAAACTGGATATAACGAATTTTGGGGGGAATTTGTCAATTATGTTATATTCAGGTTTAACTGTACATGGAATACCAAAAGCTCCCACTACTGAAGACTTTTTCTCGCCCTGTTTGAAGTGTTGGATGATTCCCAGTTTTCTGCCAAAGTTACTTTTTTCTTCTTCTTTGTTATATCCATTGCACCAAGGAGATTGGAATTTCCTAACGGAGCCACAGAAAACATACTGCAAGCACGCTGAACTGCATAGAACAAAGAGAGAACGCTACCAGTGGTGGTAGAGCTATGCCACCTATGGGCACAGCTGATGGGGGCCAGCACATGCTATCAAATGGTTTCTTTCTCCTCTACGGACACGTGTGTCTGCCCTTTTCCATGCTCCTGCCACAGTTTTTTTTTTAATGCGAAGCATTTCTTAGCGAACCCCCAGGCACTTCGAGCGTTTCTTTTTTTATTTCCTTCCTTTTATCTATCTGTCTGTCTAATCAATCAATCAATCAATCAATCAATCAATCAATCAATCAAATCTGTCTGTCTGTCTGTCTGTCTGATCTATCTATCTAGATTCTGTCTGTCTGTCTGTCTCGATAGATAGATAGATAGATAGATAGATAGATAGATAGATAGATAGATAGATAGATAGATAGATAGATAGATAGATAGATAGATAGATAGATAGATAGATCATCGGATGCGTTAATCGAAGGTCGCATGTTCGGTCCCTGCCTGCGGCAAGTTATCTTTTCGTCCACTTTAATTTCTTCACACTTTATCCTAATTACAAAAAATAACATCCCCTATACTTTCTTTGGCATTATTGTCTGTTAGTCCTCATTAATATTTTATCTAACTAAGAAACGAGCCCTTAAAAAGTAATCGTCTTTCCTTGAGAATAGGTGGGGTGGGTGAGTGGGTGGGTGGGTGGGTGGGTGGGTCGGTAGGTAGGTAGGTAGGTAGGTAGGAGGCGATCACGAGGGCTAGCAAGCTAGCTAGGAGGCAATCACAAGAGCACCCACATGTAGGCGGCTAGCTAGCTAGCTAGCCGCCTACGTCTGGGTGCTCTCGTGATCACCTCCTTAACTTGGTGTAGACCACAAATGACATGGGAGGGTAAGAGGATTTCATGAATATCACTGTGTGGTCATGACGTGAATAACGTGAAAATCCTGTCGCGTACGTCGTCATACCCTTTCCTCTAGACACGTGTGGCACATACCCGTTTACCACGGGCCACAGTGTACGGGTATGCGCCACAGGTGATAGACAGTTTATATCTACCCAGGAACGGCGTGAAAAGACAATGGTAATATTAATCCAAGAGGGTTAAGAAAAACTGACATCGGCAGCATTGACATGACGTATACACAGCATAAAACTTAGGATCCCAGCAGGAATCGTACACAAGCATTCTGCGTGGCAGTCAGGCATTCTACCACCGAGCCATGCCTGGTCTAGAATCTGCTTAAGAAAAACACCCGATGCAGGCGTAATGTCAGTGCAATGTCAATTATGGTTGTGGTGATGGCTATATAATTTTATCACACAGCAATAAACGCTACGTATGTACTCCTACAATACAGGCGTCATGTCTGGTTAACGCCTGTGATTCCAGTGTTGGCTCCGCTTTTATAGCAGTCTAATAAACATTACATTTGTGTTGCTATGATCCAGCAAGCTATATTCAAGCGTCGCTCAACCCCGGATGCATACGCTAACGAAAGTTATGCATGATGTTCACATCATCGCACCGCAAAGTGCACTTCGTTTCAATAATACAGACGTATGTGCTATAACGTGAGTGCCGACGTTACGTCAGACCATATATTACCCTTTAAACGACAGTGTTGTCGACGTGCCTGGTAAGGAAGCCCACGATGTGCACACAACTACTACACTTACAAAAACTCGTCGACCCACCTCGTAACACTTGGCTCAAAGCCAAAAAATGCAGCATAGAACTACTCGGTGGCTGCTGCGCATGAAACCGATTCGCAGAGGGTGTGTGATCTGCCGAATTTTTTTTCCTCAACTTTACTTCTCTCAATTGCTCTTTGGCTACGCCTCATATGCGCTGGCCTGGCACTTGGCATTCTGCCAACCATGGCCAATCGTGGGAAGAGTGGTGGGGTGACCGGGCTTACCGTATTTATTCGAAAATAGGTCGGGCACGAATATAGGTCGACCCCTACTATAGCACTCTACGAGAAATAAAAAAAAATATTCGAAAATAGGTCGACCCATGTTTTTTTTTTTTAGAAACAGGAAAATTGAAACATAGCACACCTTTATTTACAATTAACTTAGCGCCCTAGTCGCTGCCGGGAGTGTCATGTTCGTCAGATGTGCAAGGAAGGTTGTCGGATTCTTCGCAGGCATCCTCGGCATCCCAAATGACGTCGACTTTGCGGCCATCGATTGCGTTGGAAATGCAGCACTTTTTAAAGCCAGTCACGATAATTTCCGCTGGCAAGTCCTTTCCGCGCGTCCTTCACCCACGTCGCAACTTCATTGAGGGAAGCCCTTCTCGCGGCGTCCCGTCGGTTGTCATTGCAGCATCCTCCTTCAAGCCACTCTTTGTAACTCTTCGCCACCCGGTCCTTAATGTAGCCGGGACGTCATGCCTAGCGGTATGACGTCCAGGTTCTGGTTGGCCTTCTGCAGGGCCTCCTTGACGCCCGGAGCCTCAGTTCTTTTTCAAGAGCGTCATGCCTGCCAGTTGCTGGGCCGCGAAAGCACGACGCTATCCATTGCACGCGAACAGTCGGTCCCGCTGCTTCCGCCAACCCCTAATCAACTTTACGTCGAACTCACGCTGAGCGGCACAATTGCTGGAATTCTCGGCAAAAAGTATCACTTGACGCTTGAAGTCAGCTGTGTAGCTCTACCGACGTGACACCGTCGCAACCGCGCATTTGCAAATGCGAACCGTCACGTCAGATCAAATAACAAACAAAGAGTGAGGCCTTAGGCCAGTGCCAGTGCGGCTGCGCGTCGGCAGGCAGCACGGCTAGGGGGCTAGGGACTTCACGGCCTACCTAGGGAAATCACGGGTTCCAGCGCAAACATGGCGGAGCGGCTGCATTTCGCGGGGGCTTTGAAAAGGCGGTGTGCAGCTATTGCACAAATAACTTTTTTTTTCTTAGTTACTTAGTCGGAAAAGGCGAACGGGTACGGTTTTTATACCAGATTTTATGGTATATAATGTGCGTATGTAGCAGGAACTGCTTGAAGAACAGCAGGCGTGGCAGTTGAACACCATAGGTGCGGTGCTTTTGGTCGCTTTGATCGCGAATATAGGTCGAGATTCTTTGGTCACGAATATAGGTCGATAGCTGATTATGGGCAACATTTTTGGGAAAAAAAGGTCGACCTATATTCGAATAAATACGGTAGTCATATACTGCATCCCTCCGCCATGGGAAGTTCAATACGAAAAACAATACTGATATAACCGAACTCGGCTGCATCATGTAGCTGAAATTATCTTAGCAAGGTGCAAGATCGGGCTAGATGATAGTCCACGATGTTGTCTTAAGGCAAAAGCTTTTTCTACAAGGCACAAAGCTCTTGTGAGTGTTCCTAAGTTATCAAAGCTTGCCAAGTTTAGTCTTTAGGTTTTGAAGAGTACAATGCAGTGCATATCACAGTCTGAAACATCAACTAGGCCAGAGAACACCATGTCAGTAACCATGACATCATAGCGAGCTAGCATAAGAATGTGAGGCAAAACTGGCCAGCCACCTCTGGTTCTTGTGGCTTCTCTGGCTTAGCAAGTTTTTGTACACGGTAATACTGACTTTTCTGATACTGCAGACCTTGTTTTTTCTTATACAGTTCAACTTACTTTTTCATTTTATGCCCCTTGAATGCTATATTTTGACTTCGTAAGTTTGAAGAGCTAAAGCAATGGCAGCTCACCTGACTGCCCGGCAGGTGAAGAAGACAATACGCTTGAGCCGGCGGTTGTAGAAGAAATAATTGAATGACCACAGGCAACCATCTTCTCCATAAGGATCTGAGGCCAGATCTGGGTTGTAACTGAAGATCTCGCATTCATGCAGTGAGATTTCATTGTCCACAGCTGCCCACAGGTGGCTTCGGAGTGCACTGTATGCTTGGTTAGCTGTTGCAAACAAGTTGCTGTCCACAGTGTTCATCACCCACTGCAGGCCACAAGAAACTAGTGTCATTCAACTAAACAAAGGATTACAGTGTACCACATTTGCCTGAACACCTTTTCCCCAGAACCTGACAAACATGTTTAAATAAATGTTGGGTCTTTCCAGAAATATGAGCCCAATAAATATTTACAGAAGAGCTAAACGAAAAAAGTACAACACAACACTTGCTTTTCTCATGCCCCCTTAACTTGTCCACTCTTCTCAGCAAGGGTGGTGCCAGTAGCAGTGCCCTACCTATTTCACCCATCTTTGTATATATTTTTTCCCCAATGGTCTGCTTTTGGTAACCTTTTGAGATGTACTCCTCACAAACTTGCCAGAAGACTATTACAAAAATGGCAACAGGAGTGGCAGAACACATTAATAACCATCATTTCCCTGTTTTCTAGCAATCCTTATTAAATATGGAACACTGCACATGAGTCACTTATCATTAAAACCAACTGCCCAATGGCTGGCATCTTGGGACAGCTTACACCTGATGTCTGCTGGCTGGCAGTTCTGGAAATGGAACAGAGCCCTCCCTTTGAAAAATGGAAGAGCTTTTCTTATGGACCATTTGTTATCCCCATGCACCAAATGTCAAAAAAAAATTTTTTTTAATACATGGCTAACTGTGGGATGTGTTCACTTACAAAGCTCAAGCGGTTGGTGGTTCAGGGCATTTCAAAGGGGTCCTGAACCACTTTCCCAAGTAATCATCGCATGATCTCAGTATCGCAGAAAAGCAGCATTTCCAAAATTTAAAAAACTCATCAGCAGCTATAGGTGACAAGTAGTTAGACAAGTGGACAAAGGTCAAAGGAAAAGGTGAATATGCTTGGCCAGACAAAAATATCCACATTTACCTTTGCATGTCAGAACAGGCTAGCAAAACCATGAGAAAGAGATTCTCATTACATAAGCAGCAACGTAGCATAACTGGAGACCATCATGTACATTAACTGCTTTGACTTATCACCATCATTTTTTCTGTTCACAGCAGGACAAAGGTACCTTTCAACAATCACCAATTACTTGTATCTTGTGGCTGCTGATGTCAGCAAATTTCCCGATTTCATTATACATGTTAGTTCTCTATCATGTTGAACTATACTTGTCTTCTTTTGTCCCCTACTCTATTACACCGGTAGTTATCTGCTTTACACATTAAATTGCCTCTTCAATCCATTTCCTTTTCTTAAAATCAATTAGAATACTGGCTATCTTAGATTGGCACTTTAGTCTCTACTGTAGTTGTCCTGGCCCTTATTAACCTTATGCCTATAACTTATTGTTCATTGTAATTGCATGGTCTTCTCAAATTTCTTCGTTAACCTTCATGTTTATTTTTTATATATTTGTACCAATATGCAATGCTTACACACTTTTTAAGGATAGCAGCAGGCTGCTGGACATGACTTGATAATACCTGGCCCCCATACGTGTTTCAGCCCATTTTAATTCTTCCATAGATTTCACTTTCATAATTTTGATTTCCCATAACTGACTATCATAGATAAATGACTACCAGCAAGGATTCTGCAGGCTCACCAAGTAACATGTCAATGTCTTAATTTTATTTTCAAAAATATTGTATAAAAACAAAAACCCAGATTCTATTTAGAAGGTAGTGCTATATAATCAAGACCTGCAGCATGTGCAAACATCTAGTATTCAAGCCGTACTGAGCCTGTCCCCACAACTGTGCTCTTCTCATTTTCAGGCTGACATGTCCTAAATGACATTCATAGTGACCATTCAAATGGCACACTGAGCCACCTACATCCAAGTTCGGTCATACACAGTGGCTTAGCAGCTGTGGTGTTGCACTGCTTGTCTAAACTACCTAATTTGCACTTACTTTTTTCATGACAGTGCACTACAATAACAGTCCTAATGCATATAACAGACAAAGTTCACATGAGGGGTTAACTTATTCAGTTACTAGAACTTCTGACCACTGTAGACAAAAGCTAGATTTTTTTTTAACCTTAGCCAGCCTGTCCACTCTCAAATTCTTTTATAAGCTAGATGGTTTTGGTAAAGCTTGAAAATAAATGTGAACACGCAATGAATGAAACGGCAGAGGGCAGCCCAGGAAGATGCAAAAGGCTGATTGGGTGATAACAAAATCGTACACAGCTGCATTTTCAGAACCAGAAATTACAATTTTTCTTGCAGTAAAAAGCACTCCACATCAATACTGTGATATACTACAAACCCATTTACTATTGTGACGCTCTTGCCACATTCAGTGCGTTATGGCAGTTGTATGGCAAATGCACGATGACATCCTGATAGTCCAAAATTGGCAAATTTGCATGCTACAAAATCTGCCCTTGATGTAATATGCATTATTTGACTTTGTGGTGAATATACAACTCAGATTTCAACTAAATAGCTATTTTATTATTTCATTTGTCAATTTAAATGTTATGACATTTAAACTTCATAAGATTAAATGCTTGGGGTATTGTGTTTAAACGCAACAACTCAAACCAGAGTTAGAATATGCAAAACTTTAATCTTTTCAATAATATCATGAGAATGCCCATGGCATCACAGTAAGAGCTCTGTTACAAAATGCACATGCTAAAGTGGTGATAAAAAACGTGCACAGGAAGCGTAGTGTTGCCCGGGTGCTGTTTACTAACCTAACGTAGCCCTTGCAGCTTACTAGCTTGCCCAAGAATGCTTATTTCTCTACTTATGTTGAAAGCTGATAAGTAACAAGGGCTATGCCAGGTTGAATGAAATAAGATCGTGGTCCAGAGTACGAGAGAGAGGTCAATGGTCCCATAAGCCTATTTAAAAAGCGACAAAGCTATTACAAAGCTGATGTCCAAATTCAATGCATTTCGAACAGTGGCGTTATAATGACTACAAAAATTCAGTGGCAGTAAAAAACTAAGGGCCTATAATAGATTGGCATTTTACCATTTAAGGATGGTAAAAAAAATTTGAAGATATGCAAAAATGCCAAATTTTCTTTTTTTTTGGCGTGCAAAATGATTCCGATGATCAAATAAAACAATAATAAGCAAAAAATTTGTTAAAAAAAATTTCACACTGATTAAGAGGATCTCACACAATCGCCATGTTTTCTATACTTTTTTAGCATGAAAAGTTTGTCAGAAAGGGGAAGTTTACTAATAAAAAGGATTTTTTTTTTTGACACTACAAAGATCGGTTTCACTGCACACAGGTGGGCGTGCTGGTGTTGCCAGAGGCCAGTTCAAAATGGTTCGAAGTCAAAGGGGCTCAATTTTCTCACAGTAGCCATGTTTTGTTTTCTTTTGCACAAAGCTCGAAAAGCGTGCTTGTGGTCATTTCCAAATAAGACAGCCAGCAACAAAATGAAATGTCTGTGCCTTTGTTCAACATCACTCTGCTCCTCGCAGTATCTGATGTTGTAATAAACAAGCTGAAAATGCTGGAAGAAGCGCAGAACATCACAGGAGCTGAAATAGTCTTCAGGCCTGTTTGAAAAGCAAGAAAGCACTGGACATGCTGGGCTCATCATCAGTCTTTTCTGCAACTATGTGCCTGATGAGCTCAGCTTGTCTTTCGTCCTCAATAGGTTAAATACAAAGACACTTCAGCTATCATGGAGGTCACCGAATAACATTTCAAATGGTGCTCACATCCACACTGGGCTCACGGCTGAATTCGTCACTCTTGGCCTGGCTGAAATCATAGTCTGGATGGAACGATGCATTCAATGTACCAATCAAGTGAAACAAAGTCTTGCGACTAATAGTGTCACACAAGTGGCACTCTCCATCATCACTCTGGCTTCGACTGCAAAGAGAGACAAAAAGAGAGGCAAATATGAAAGCCTAGTTACATACAGCACACTAACTGACAATGCAGATGTGAAATGCCTTGCCTGTAAAGCCTACTTGGGCTCTGCGAGATCAGTACACTTTGCGGTGGTGATAGCGCTTGCAAGTCATTGGGTCCACCACCTGCTTCAGCATTCATAGTCTTGAACAGCCGTTTATCACTTCCCACCATCTTGCAGGAGTAGCTCTCAATCCTGGGCAGAGAATACAACAGTTCACATGCAGTGAAGACTTTATTGTTCACTGCTAGAAGTCTTAGTTCAATGGTGCTCCAGTTATACAATGGGCTCGAGCACACTCTAGCCGGCGGGGTACGCTCTTCTAAAGTTAACAGTTAAAAAGCGACTTTTAGTACACGATTACGGAGCGTGCTCTACGTGCTTCTCCAACTCTGAGAGCTCGCGCCTGCTATAGCTTCCAGAAAAATGACATATTTCCAAATCTCTCCATTGATGCACGTACATTCTCCTTCCCCACTCGTTCCTACCGCCGCGTAGCTGGGTGAGTTCTAAGCATGATTGCAAACTTTGCGCATTGGCGCAGTTTGAGGTTGCGCAAACTGAACATGACAGCCTGATTATTACTTGTCAGACGCACAGATACATAACCTATTCCCAAATAGTCGTAACGCGGGGACTTTCCGTTGCTATGTGCACGTACTTCTGCAGGGGTTCTCACGTTCTGTGAGAGGGTACCTGTGAGAGCAGCAAGAACAGCTTGCATAGCATACGTAGCTGCTGCTGCCTTCGTTGTCACACGTCAAGTTATACGAGCTCACCTTCGTTTAGCAAGAACTGCAGGAGTTTCTTTACCAGTGACACTACTTCAAAATACGTGCAAAACGCGATAGCGGATGCGGAAGCAACATAACATTTGCCGTGCGATGCGTTCCTGCCCCCGAAAGCAGTCGGAGGCAATCGCCGCTAAGCTAAGCTCTGAAGGCGTCGCACTCGCGCATGCTCCATTGGAGTTCAGAGCGCGCTAACTTAACGCGCCCCATAAAACACACCTACGATGCAAATAGACCCTCTAAAAAATGTATGCACTCATAGAGCATGTGCTCAAGCACAGGTATGTAACCTGTGGTGATTCGCAGGTCGCAGGGTCGAATCCCGGCAGCGGCTGCCACATTTTCAATGAAGGCAAAAATGCTTGAGGCCCATGTGCTTAGATTTAGGGGCACGTTAAAGAACCCCAGGTGGTTGAAACTTCCGGAGCCCTCCACTACTCCCATCATATTGTGGTTTCAGGACGTTAAACCCCAGCAATTATTAACCTATGGTGATTTGAATTTGCAGCTCTGAAGCCTTCCTGTTACTGTTGCGATTTGAATAAACAAATTCTACGCAGCAGCTCACAAAAGTGACCAGACAGAGCAATGAAAACCTCCCTCTGAAACCATACTTACTGCTCTGCCATGTACTGAGATCGTATAAGACTATTTTATTAGCAGTGCAGCAAACCATTGCTAACATATTCTTTTTTATTGGTGAAGACTGACATTCTTTCAAATGCCTGAGTAATCATAAGTTTACCTGAGCTCACAATATTCATGAAGCACAGGCTATGTAACCAAGCACAAGACTGTAATATTCTTGCAATAAATAATCTTCAACATAGTGTCATAACCGCAAATTAGGCAAAGGATATGCTGGCAGAGCTGCCATACTTTGCAACGTGGTGTTCCTGAGCAGATAAGAATAACCACAAGCACAAAGATAGGCACAGATGCGATTGCTGCACAAGTTTGAGGGCATCAGTTTCTCATATACATTGCGACCAACTTTTCTTAGGCAGCACACTTTTTCTAGCCAGTATTTTTAATATGATGACAAATGAAGGTCCTGTAAATACTCGCTATAGCCAGTAATAGAACAATATTGGTAGCGAAATTTACTTTGCAAGCACTGCCAAATGGCTGGTAATTCCTTGCACTGATGAATAATTACAATGACGCTTTACTGTCCTGGATGGTGTGCTCTACGGCTATGCCATCACAAAAGACACTGAATATGATCAATAGTGCCTTTTACTGATGCAATTATTTGATATACAAGTCCTCTAAACACAGGTGTAACCAAAAGTCTGCAAGAAATAGCTGCCGAATGAGAATTTTGACAACACTGCTAGGTGTCTTACAGTGGCAATTTTATCTGTGCCTTATTCACGGTTCATACTAGTGAAGTCGGGTGTCATAGCATTAGTATGTGTTCTGCGCAGTTGGCGTCTGAAAGAAAGAGGACAACAAAACCCAAGGTTCCTTAGCTGGTAGATATTTCTTTTACTCCCAGCATTGTGTGTCGTTTACTGATCATCTTTACTTGTGGGCAAGCCTCAGCAACACGCATTATTATGCATGCGAAAGGCACTAAGTCATACTAAATGGCAGTCAATGAGAAAGGCTGGAAAGAAAAAAAACACGACAAAGCCAACGAAAAGGCTGTCAAGAAATAATAAACTGCCGCGCGCTGTACCAACCTGCACGCCGATATTGGCAACTACACGATACAAAATGAGCACTGCCCGCGCTGCAACTGGTACGCTCGTAATCACCAACACTAAATAAATGTCGTTTTCTTTCAATGTGGGGCCATTATTTGAGCCAATTTTAGCTGACATCGGGCTAAGCTTGGCCCAACGTTTGTGTGCAGCTATATTCGTATCGCACGGAAAGGTGATCACAAACCGTCACTTGAATATACTAGTCACCGTTAAGCCAGCCTACTGGCGAAAATACCGTCGTGTCTTGTACGTGACGCACAATTAAATAAACATTGTCTCTCTTACCAGGGCATTTTATGCGATATATCCTGCACGAGCTCTGCACATACCTGCCAACAATCTTGCAATCGCCAGTCTCGAAGCACAACGCAGAGTTGATGGCCTCGAAGCGGCTGCTTTCCAAAAGCTTCATTGTCCCGAGTTTGCAAGTGAACAGTCAAAATTCTGGAACACAAAAGCGGTCGCGTCACAGTTCGAACGTTCCGACACGAAACCAAGCCTATGCGAAGATTGTTTCCGCGAGTCTTCTAGGCTGCTCCTCTATTTTTTTACTCTTCTTCAGGCTCTTGGAACTTCCAGAACTAGTAGTGAGGCCAAAACTCTGAAATTTCGACCTAAGGCCAGCGATCATTACTTCTGGACGACAGCTGATCACTGTTTTCATCTGGATTACCACAATGGCGTCTTGTTTCGGGTCAACTGCGCTGTCGTACTGAAACTATGTCACCGAGTGCTCCTGGCAACCGATCGGGCGCCAGCAACCGCGGCAACCAAATAAACTTGACCCCCGCGAGCAAACAACACCTGGGGTATCCTGAAATAAAGCGACAGGCCGTTGTCCGCTGCTTTCACTTGGCAAGCGTTGCTGCAGCAGTACGAACGGAAAATATGCCACTACTCTCGTCACCAGTGGCTGCACCAGCTGCACCTGCACTGACGAACTTCATCGACTTCTTCGCATTATAATTATGCTAAAAAAGGCAGACGGCAGTGAGTACTTTTTTTCTTTTCAAGAGACTGTGGGCATTTGTCTTGGTTGCGATTTTCAAGTCATGCGAACGTGAAACTATTGTAAACAACCACAAGCCGCATCGCAACAGCGAATGTAAACATATAATTTGACCTCGAGAAACAAAAACAATAAACATATCTACAGAACTTGAACATACGTTATTTACGCTTTACAAAATAAATTTAGGATTGTCAATATATTGGCGTAAAATTATTTTTGTAGCTTTATTTGAGCGTGCAGTATCGACATCGCCATCTTCGACGTCTGCTCGTTGAGTGCCAACGCGATGTCGTGTTGTGAAGTGGTGTAAGCAAGCGTACAAAGCTCACAGCCATCGGTTATCGCGATGGTGCGGCAGCGTCGCAAAGAACCGAGAGACCACCCCAGAAAGCTTCAGCTGGCAGCCAAGTCCAGGCCGCCACCTGCAAATGATGACGAACTTGGCCCGTGGGCGCCTCTCCCCTACACTGCTTTCAAAGCAATTTTGTCCGCTCGACTATGTGCAGCAGTGTGGAACAATATCGCTGATTGTGACGAGACCTTCAACTATTGGGAGCCTACGCACTACCTGATGTATGGCAAGGGTCTTCAAACCTGGGAATACTCTCCTCAGTACGCTATCCGATCGTATGCGTACCTTTGGATCCATGCGCTTCCGGGCCTTGTCTACAGCAACCTGCTTCAGTCAAACAGAGTTCTCGTGTTTTACTTCATGCGCTGCATCTTGGGCTTTGTCTGCGCGCTTTGCGAAGTCTATTTCTATAAAGGTGTGCTCAAACGTTTCGGACCGGTAGTTGCACGCTCGACACTAGTTCTGCTTCTATTTAGCACCGGCATGTTTGTCTCCTGTACCGCGTACCTGCCAAGCTCATTTTCCATGTATTGCACGATGGTTGCGTTTGGAGGCTGGTTCCTTGATGACCATCGTGTGACAGTGTTCGCCACTGCCGTAGGTGCTCTATTGGGATGGCCGTTTTCGGCGGCACTTAGCTTGCCAGCTGCTTACGACATAGCTTTTGTCAAGCGCAAGCTTCACCCTTTTCTGGTTTCCTGCGTGAGTTCGCTTGCCTTCATTCTGCCTATGCTGATGACCATTGACACACACTACTTCGGCCGTACCGTGCTGGCGCCACTCAACATTGTCATGTACAACGTGTTCAGCAAGCACGGTGCCAACTTGTACGGGGTCGAGCCGTGGTCCTTCTACTTCAAGAACGGACTGCTCAACTTCAATATCGCCTTTGCTGCTGCTCTGGCCTCAGCTCCGGCAGTGTTGATGCGGCCCAAGTCGGCAAGACAAAATGTGTCGCCACAGGACTGCCTGCTCGAGTTGGCGCCACTGTATCTTTGGTGCGCGATTTTCTTCAGCCAAGCACACAAGGAGGAGCGCTTCCTGTTTCCCGTATACCCGCTCATATGCCTGTGTGCCGCCATCTGTGTCAGTGTGCTCGAGTCTCTCACCAGCCACTATTCGCGCGCACTGACAGGCATTGCACGCCGTGCTGCATCTGCTGTGGCCCAGCACCTCTGGCTCATATTTCTCACTGCTTCCACACTGCTGTCCGTATCCAGGACAGTGGCCCTCTACCGAAATTTCAGGTTCGACTCGGCCCAAGCAGTTATCCTTTGGATGATCTGTGTGCACCACCTATCTCAATGAGTGCACTTAGTAAGGTTGTGAAAGCTTCAACATTGTTTTTTTTTTTTTCAAGGGCCCCTAAACCACCCAGAGGTCAAAACTTAGTTGTGGTGTTGCGGTTGTGCACAAGTGTTCAATAAACACGTGGCCATGAGAATTTCTCGAAATGGTGCTTTAATAGCGGAGTAGCACATGTTTTATAGTCCAAAAGTGGCCCTCACTAACTTTGCTATGCTCCGTTCATCGGCTCCTCTCTCCTCCTGGCCGAGTGCTCCTCCTCACTGTGCAACGAGGAAGAGGGGTGAGCGCGCGTACCTGTGAGCAGACAAACAGGTTCTTTTTGTTGCTGACATGATCAGGTGTGAGTGATCACATCATGGATAATGCTGGGGATATTGAAAGGCCCGGAGGGGACAAGGAATTGTTCTTTTTTTATTTTGTGGCTCACCCGCAGCTCATAGTGCTTCCAAGTTTGGCATTGTTCGTCATGATGGCATTCTGAACTCGATGAACACATTTACTTAAAATTTAAAAAAATTATCGGTGGTGGTTTAGGGGCCCTTTCTAATAGCAGTAGAAGATTTACAACTTGAATAGTAACAAATTCTGCATTGTGCAATATGCTCTTATGTCTGCATTTTTCTTAGCAATGTTTACCACTGTTAAATTTCACTGTCAATGTTTCGCTGTCACACATTAGAATTAGCGGGCATCTGTAGCTTACTACAGGTGGGCATCTGTAGCTTACTACAGATGCCCACGAAATACAAAAGAATGCCACGTGCCATGCGAAAATGACCATATTATTTGGTCGGGTGTGCTTTCTCGACAATTCAGCGAAGATGGTGGTGGCTGTGCGATGACGCACATTTTGCTAGCGGCAACACAAGCGATAACCACTGTGCATGCTTATTGCTGTTATGCATTGGTCGGCAAACTCACTCATGAGTCGACTCACTCAGATCGGGCCGTGAGTCCGGTTGAGTAACATTTTGGTGAGTGTGAGTCTGAGTGGGTCCAGTTAGGAAAAATTTTAGTGAGTCTTGGCCCGAGTGAGTCCGTTGAGGAAAATATTGATGAGTCTGAGTCCGAGTGAGCCCTAAGCGCAAAATATATTTGAGTCCGAGTGAGCTCCATCTTTTGTTGCCGACTTATGGTCCTATCTACTCGTCTTCAGCATTACTATGAGCCTTATATCGGATTACGTTTATACTCAAGTCTATTCACATATATCTCGGCACACTAGCATTCATGTGCCACCTCAATATCTATTGATCAGAGGCGTGAGTTAAGGGAATGGCTGCCATTACCTCCCCCCACAAACTCTTTCATGGCAAGTTCTTGATAAAAAATATCTCGTGTGAGTCGCGTATTTCATAAAAATGTCCTTACTGGAATTATATATGATTTGTGATGGTAACTCGTATTTGAAGGTACAAGATCAAAAGGCATATCGTAGAGCACCGATTATGTGAAATATTGCTGTTAAAAAAGATTGACACCATGATCGAAACAGCTCATTTTACGCTAACGGACTCATGAGTCGACTCACTCAGACTCAAGTCAAGCCATGAGTCTGAGTGAGTCCGGCTGAGTAATATGTTGGTGAGTTTGAGTCTGAGCAAGTCCGATTGCGAAAAAGTTTAGTGAGCCTGAGTGAGCTCCACTTTTTTTGCCGACCTATGCTGTTATGAACCACCGCAAGGGAAGCGTATCATTTGTACACTGAACGTTAGGGAGTACTGCAATCTCGGCATGCAAGTGTGCATGTCACATATTTTTTTTGTATTTTGCAGGCATCTGCAGTAACCAGAAAAACATTGATACTTAATACATAGAAAGTTAGGAACTGTCTGATCGGACGTTTTGCAAACTGATCTACAACTCTCTCATAAGAATTTTTTGCCCAGCTTCGTTGCTTCAAAAGTTATTTAATTAAACATGCCTAATTAAGCACTTAAGAAGAACACAAATGATATATATATATATATATATATATATATTGTGCAGCAATACATGTTTCATTTGGGTAGATGCAGATAAGTTCTAGTGAGCCTTTTAAAAAATAAATACAAACATGGCCAGGGCTTTTTGTGTTCAGGCATCAATGCAAGCTGTGGAATGATGCACCAGCGATGTCACAATTCTTCCCTTGCCTTATGTAAACAGAACACAAAGAAAATGTAGGTGCCATAAATTCTAGACTACAGCTGCACTTGTGGCATGTAGAAAGAATTGAAGGAATGCCACTTGTAGGCAGTAGTGATTGCAGTGAAGCCCCTTCCAGAGATTGTGGGTGAAGCCCCTCTGTTTGCGGTGAAGCCCCTTCCAGAGATCATGCACAGAAACCATTTGCAACCAAGAATTTCAAGTCATCAACAAAGCTAATTTCCTGGTAGCATGGCATTGCAATACTCAGTTTCCCCTGTTTACTCTAATAATAAACTAATTTTAAAATTCTAGCAGTAAACCCAAGATTTCTGATGTCATCTAATGGTAGACCTTATAAGATAAAATTATGTGTATGCATCTTTGTTTTGCACCGCCTTGCTTTCTTGTGTTGCTGAAAGGAACAACTGCATAAGGAGAATGTATTTCTTGCCGGCACATCCACTTATTATTGCGATAGCAATTATATGGACAGTCTCGGCTGGTTTTTGCCGCCGCCGTCATACACCGTATATGTATAAGTATGTATATATGTATAAAAGTCCCAAAGAAAAATAATTCAGAAAAATGCTCCCGAAGCGCGGAATCGAACCAGTGACCTCTCACTCCGAAGCGCGTGGTGCTAACCACTACGCCACAAAACGCAGATCCTTCAGGTAGCTAATGGCGAGCATTATATACACACCCTTTACCGCAGTACTCAGAGACGGCAGGCGCTTATAAGCGTTTCTTCATTACCAGCGAGATGACGTGAGGAGCGCAACGGGTGTATTTAACATCGGCCAGCTCGCTCGCTTCTTCTAATATTTGCACAGGGAGAACCTTGCCCTTCCTCTGTCTGCTCGCGCGGTAGTTGCTGCCGACGGGGAGATCTTTCTGCAGTGTAGCAGCGCGTCCATCACGCGCCGCTTTTCTTGCTATCGCATTCATTGCTTCGCCCTTGTGGCAAAACTGACTTTTTTGTTCTTGACAACCATACATTTGACCCTTGTTTTCATGTTTGGTGCAAGATATCGTAAATGCAAAACATTTAATTAACAATGTAATCAAATATATATGTTGTCCTGGCTACAATTATGCAATTGTTTGGAAAGATTAAAGGAACGAACACTCAAGTGACAGATTGCATTGTGTTAGACCAAACCAAATGAATTGAACAGACAGTTAGGCCAGGGAAAACATATATGACATTAATTGTTGTCTCTGACAGTAGTGTACTAATTGTGATTTATATTGAAATGAATTGACGTGCACGAAAAATCGCTTTTTCCATCTGTGGGATCTGAGCCCACAATCTTTTAATTATGCGTCATGTCATTCTTTCGTGCATATATGAACTTACAAACATTGTGCTTACTGTTATAAGGCTATATTTTATGCCTGTGGCATGCTGATAACTTGAAGGTCAGTTTTCTTCACTATGAAACTTATGTCGCATGACTCCATGTGTATTTTGCTCCACAACATGGGCATAGTGACCTTAGTGTTCTTATGTTTAGCAAGGAAATCGAGAATAATACAATAATAATAATATCTGGGGTTTAACGTCCCAAAACCACGCGAGAATAATACATGCACAGTCTGAAAACCAGAGTAGTTAAGAACACTTTATTTGAAAGAAAGTAATTCTCTCTGAGTTTCTCATAGAGGTGACAGGCTAGCACAGACTAAACCAATCTGATTCTTAACTTTTATGTGGGGCCTTTGATCATGAAACAATAAACAGCATTGTATTGGGCAAAAACTAATACTTAAGCATGAATAGTTCATGCGTACCTACATGAAAGATCAGGATCTAAAAACCTTTAAACAAGTGATTGTCCTGTGCCATCATAGCACTGCCAAGAATTAAGAGGCATAGACTGGTGGTTATGGATAGAGACATAATTTGCGCCTTCTAGTTTCATGATGCATGCCAGGAACAATGCCAGGAGATTCACTTTTCTTGCAACTGCCATATATGTATTTATAGATAAGAAGATATACACTTGGCAATAGGTGCAAAGCAGCCATTTATATGGGCCACAAGATTTGTTAACATGTCATACAACCCATGAACCTCTCCATTTTTTTTAATTTAGAAAACTTATTTCAAATAATAAAAGGTTAGCCTCGTTTGTTGCATTTAAAAACAGTTTTCAAGAGCAAGTGCACATTCTAGGGTGTGTATCAATGTCGCAGCTAAGTGCTGAACAATTTTTAATACCTCAAAGGGGCCCTACAGCTGTTATTGAACTTTATATGTAGACTGTCCAGAAAGGATTGGTACATGGAGATATGTAGAATATAGTGGGACAAAAAGTTTTGGCCTTGTTAACTCTACTTGGACAAAATAGTACACATCAGTATGTAGACTGTAGTGCTCTGAAGCTAGCTTACACTTTCTTTCGGCTTCATTGAGCCTCTGCCATCTTGTGATCAGGTCCGTATCAACAGTTGTTTAAATGTTTGTAACCAGTAAGGGCCAGTTAACAGCTTTAGTCGCACTCAATCTGCAGAGTAGCAAAAACAGAAAGCAAGTACTGTAGTGCGCATGCTAGCAACCATCTACTATGTACTACACAGATGCCCTTACTAATCTGGGTGCCTTCATTAGAAATAAAAAATGCAGCACTCTATTATCTCGGATAAAATAAAAGGAAGGAAAGCTCCCCCCCCCCCTTTTTTTTTGCATTTACTTTGCTTACTCATATGGTAGGAGATTCCTGAGGCATTGCTTCTTAGTGTGTGAGCCATTGTGTAAGTTTGTCAAAAAGTGATGCGCAGCCACCATAAGTTTTTCTCGTGGCTATGGAATGCAGCTTTGGAACTATTTTCCAGCAATGTTTTAAAGCTGATTCCTAATTTTGTGTTGTTTTATGCTCATTGCAGAGCACCCATGGAGATATATATGGAGCTTGGGCCACTTGCAAGCATCGGTGCTGACAGCCATAGCGGCCAGGTTGACATTCCACCATCAACACTTTGTGTGGGGAAAGAGTGGTACCGATTTCCCTCATCTTTCTTTCTACCTCAAAACTGGGAACTCTCCTTCATTGAGTCAGAATTTCGAGGGCAGCTTCCTAAGCCCTATGCATCCAGTGCTAATGCAACACGCATCATACCGACGGATATGAATGATGCCAATAAGGAAGAACGGTCTCGCTACCTAAGTCCAAGCCTGTGTGACTACCTTGTTGACACAGATGGTCATGATGTGACTGATCGTGAACCTGACTACTCGTCCAGTCCAGACTGGGAAGTTGTCACCTCCGTCAAGTTTTTAGATAGTAAGAGATCTCCAGTTTATGCAAGAACCTTTTATGTGCCATTTTTAACAGAACGGCAGTGCTCATATGTCAACTACTACCTGCTCAAGCGAAAGAAACCAACTAGGAATAGGGCTTAGCCGTTCTTTAATTTTTTTTTCTTTAAATAATCCACAACCTGATGTTCAAAGAAAATGTAATTGTACTTAATACTTGGTTTGTTTGTATATGTCCAAGACATTGCAAGCATGACTACAGATAACTTTCAGTAATGAACTAGTTACACGGTCCTCAAAATTTTACGTACAGGTAGTTATTGCATCATCCAGTTGGCATTGCTGTATTTCCGTAGTGCTTGAAAACAGCGAAAACATTATTTGCATGTACACTGTAAAACTGTGTAGAATACCTTTTTTGTAGTGCTGATAAGTTGGTACACTATAAGATACTGAAATCTTTAGCTCTGTGTTAATTGTTGCAAACATTGTGCGCATCAGTACATTGAGTACCAAAACCAGTTCAGTACTTCAACAGCATTCATAAAAATTTGTTCCATTGGACCAAAATATACATAAGTATGGCATGCTTCAAGGTTATAAATTGTGTGCTTCTGAATTGCTGAAAACCATAATTGAAAAGCATTCCACCATGAAACATCGCTGAGTCTCGTAACTGTGTTTGCATTATGTTTGTGTACATGCCGTAATGACAGCTTTGATTTTAAAAAAGTGGGATGCTCTCCCAGCACCTACTACACTTTCCTTGCATTGCTTTCTGGTGCAGTGATTCAGTTTACTCTGGAATTGAGATGTGTCTTGCATAGCATACTGCCTTTGAAAGGTGCTGCAGTAACCCACTAATGCCATCAGTTTCGCTGCAGACTTTTTACAAACCACACAAAAATAAGTACAAAAACAACTATAAAGGCTGGTGAAGAAAAGTGTAAAATGCTGAGCTGGGAAATATCAAAGTACAGGCAAACAAAGAGATGTTGTTCACTGTAACTTCAAAGGTTCCATTCTTGCACTTCATTCTATCAATTATTCTCTTACATCGAATGGCTCACAAGAAGTAAATGCAATGTTTCACGGTCATGTATGAATCTTTTCTGTAAATTTAGTTGCACATGTGCTTTAAAAACTTGTCATATCACTTATGTTGTGCAATCAGCAGCTGCTAGTGAGTCATAAGAGAGGTCACGATGACTTGTACTTAAAAAATACATCTAGAATGAAAATGCCAGCCCACCAGGTAGGGGGTGTTTCTTTTTTTTTAACCATACAGAATTTTTATACATTGTCTGTAACAGACAGGATAGTAATTGTAGTCCTTAAGTTTATTTACTTGAAGTGGCCAACATTACTTGCATGAGAAACTGAAGTGCATAATTGGCTAATTACAAAAATTAATGATGACCTTTTGAAAGTAATTAGTTTACAGCAGATATTGCAAGTTACTAATTAATAAAACATGTTGCTGGGCTAGTTTATGCATGCTCATGCTTGCTGGTTTGACAGGTGCACAACTTTGTGTGGGACAGTCTTGCAATATCTCTGCATCAACTTCACTGTCCTGTCCAAAGCTGTGCGCTAGTTAAACCAGCATGCTACAAATTGCTGCTGAAGAGTTAACAAAATTTATCCATAAATAAATTTTTATGACGATGCTACTTTCAGTATACCCATTCCCATAGCGCGCGATGAAATGCATGGTCATTCCAAAGACATTTGTACTGCAAAGCATAAAAGAGTATATTGAAATTAAATTCTGGGGTTTTAGATGCCAAGAACATGATATGACAATGAGGCATCCCAGTGTAAGAGACTCCGGAATAATTTTGACCAGCCAGGGTTGTTTGACAAGTGCCTAAATCTAAATAGACGGGTGTTTTTTAGCCCTTCACTCTCATAGAAACACTGCCACCGTGGCCAGGCAACGAATCCGCCTCATTCAGCTTAGCAGTAAAACACTTTAGCCGCCAAGCTACCACAGTGTGTCACAAAACTGTTCTGTCAAAAAAGTAAGTGGAACACTCAGTTTGCACTGCACCCTTGATGGCGCATATTAAAACCCACACAATGCTGAACATTTGCTCCACGTAGATATGCCTTGCCAACTCACCGGCTACAATTCTAAAACAGCACTATGTGGCATCATGTAATAATTATTAAAGCTAATTAGTTAATTTATGGTAATTAGCCAGCTAGGTATTTAGATTTTTTACGCAAGTATTATCTGTCGCTTCAAGTAGTTGAACTCAAAGTACTACACTTATGCATTCTTTCAAATGCTTTGAAAGCAGCCTGTATAGTAGTAGCCATGATGTTTGTTGCAATGCTCCTTAGGGAGAAGTCTGGCGCTACCATTTATGCGAGTTTTCTTATGGGCGCTGTGGTGACATGCGAATGACAGCATAATGTGTCTGCGACTCTCGTGTTGGCTGGCGTTGAGTGAGGCTTGACTTATAAGATGGATACGGATACAAAAGAAAACTTTTGTAGTAGGCTTTCATTCATTTATATTACATTCGTCAACAGTTTTCTAACATGGTATGCGTAATAATGTGGTGAAAAGAAAAGAGAGAAACAGACAACAAACTGTCACAGAGTGAGCAGAGACCTTGTTGTCTGCCCTTCAATTAGTGTAGAACCGACACCCTTTACACTTCATATAACTGTGCATCCTAGCAAAAGTTTTTATAATTAAATGAAGCATGTTCTTGTGTAATACTAAAGCAAAAGGAACTGCTCTTTACATACAAGCTTTATTGCAATATGAGCCACTGTGACAGATGGAATGCTGCTTTGGGTGTTCTGGCTTTTGGAAACGATGCCAATCCGATGTCACCATATCCCGGCATTGCCATGCATTAAACAACGTCCAGCGCCAGTTTTCTCCCTAGCTAATTGTAAGAAGCTGTATGGTAACAGCCACTAGGCAGCAGTGCTTTCCGATTGCTGCCCAGAATGAAGGTGTATATGTGGCCAATTTTGTATTTAAAGATTAGGAATGGTGGCAGTTGAGGAAATAGGGGGCTAGTTGTCTTGAAATTTCATCTATGAAGTTCATCATCAGTGGAGTAGTGACTCCTTCAAATAATGGTTTAAGGAGACTAGCCATCCATGTAAAAAAAAAAATCCATCCACTTCCTGGTTGTTGTTTTTGACAAGGATGTTCTTTGGTGCTCGTTAGCATAAATTTGATGCTTCTGCAAGGTGTATTGGTGCCAGAAAAACTTACACCAAGATGTGTGCAAATTTGGTAATGTAATTAGGTGAGTAAATATTTTTGTGCTGTATTCAGTCCCTAACATTCCATTATAATATATAGAGTTGGGAAAGCAAGTTGGGAAAATTCCCTGTTCTCAATAAGCATACTTTGCGGACATGCTGTTTTAAACGTGTTGATACTGACAGAGTGGATTCATTTTACTTAAGCGAGTGCAAGATTTGGCATAGTTTTTCTAAGATGTGGCTGAGCACATGGAGGAAGGAAAGCTTAGGAGAGGCCTTCGCTATCCAAGCTGCATAACAAAAATGATGCACTTGCTTTCGCAAGGGCAACTGGGATTCCTTGGTCACACCATTGTCTCATGCGTCATCTGTATCACCACCCATATGACCGTGTTGAGAGTGCCAGCTGGGTAGAGTTGCGAATCCACATTTTTATGCTGTCATTGCGTTTTGCAGATGATGTAAGGCTTTGGAGGCCTACACTGAATGTGGTCTTCACGATTGCGTGCTTAGTTAATTCAGCATTACCAACTAGCCCAACTGTCGACCTTGCTGTAATTCAGCATGCCATCATGGGCAATTGTTTTGGAAGAGCGCGACAGCTTCTCTGAAAAGGCTTGGTGCCGCGGCTTCGCTGTTCCCTTCTGGCACTGTGCTGTTGCATCCCTCAGCGCTGGAAGACTATAATTCCAAGTAGAGAATGATGACATTGGCCGCGGCCCGGCAGAACATGAGATGGTCTGCTTGACTTGTTCTTCACGGCACTAGCGGCGCATGCGCAACCGAGCTAAAGTGTGACCAACCTGGTGAGCGGGAGCCCTCACATCTGCCTTTGAAAATGTGATGTAACTGCCTAAGCTTTCCTTCCTCCATGGCCAAGCAGAATCCAGCCATGTTTTTTGTTCTATACAGTAAACTCTTAGTGTAACAGAATCATTGGGACAGAAAATTAACTTCTTTATTAGCGGTATTTTCGACTGTGGGAGCTTCCACTGTAGTTTGTGGCCAACCTTTCCCATCATTTCACTTTCCAGTCCAGTAAATTTGTTTTAAACCTGCTTGGGCAGTTCCTTGGCAGTTTTGTTTCCACATGGTTACTGCAAGGCTTCTTTGTTTTTCAAATTAATTTTTAAACAGCATAAAAATCTTAACTGCTACGATAATATACAGACTTACTCATAACAATGACTATAAGGAGGTTCCTAAGCACACTAAGTAGATGCATACATACTGTGCCAATTTTACTGACGCCTAAAGCTTATTCATTGGCAGACAATATATTGTGCCCTTTGTTGGGTGCACCTAGTCATGAATTTCTTGTCATCTCAGCTCAGTGTTATATTTTTGCCTCACGTAATGTGGTCAACCACATGTGAGGCACATGTGTACATATGTACCATATTTGTGTCAATGTAAGCACTTCCTCTGTTCTCATATTGAGAGTTACACCCCCTCTCCTCATTTCTCTCCAAATTGTATGACAATGTAAGCCTTTTCCCTGTTCTTGAAAATAGTTTGTTGCTGTCCTGACCAGCGTTGTGATGAAATTTTTAAAATTGTGTTGCACTACATACAGGCTTAATGAAACAGAAGGTAAATTTTCTATGGGGCACTGACAGCATTAGAAGCAGCAGTGTAGCAAAAGCCTTCATGTCAAGCAGATAGAATGAGTGATTGGGTCCTGGGAAGTGGTCTGGTGACAAGCAGTAATCTAAGTAGTGAACTGTGATTTTTCTTATGTTGAGTGTGACTTTACAGGTAATTTAGTTTGACTGTCTCATTCCAAATGTGCAGACACATAAGTTTTGTACTATATTGCTTTTTATATTTTAGGTAGCTGTTGACTCCCTGGTTAAGGTGTAAAGTATCAATTTCTGAAGAGCACGGCATGCGTTTGTGTGCCTCACCTTCTAATGTGACTAGCTTAATGTGATTGCCAAGTGCAGCACCTTTTAGCATGTGAGACAGAAGGCGGCGCCTATCACAAAAAGCATCAATGGTGGTTATGTGGTCTTGCAGATCATTTGTGCGCATTCCAGTCAGTCCCTCTACAGTGTTTGCAAGACATGCACCGACTGTGTTGCCAAAAGTTGGCTGTGTGCCACCATGTTGGCCACTAGATCTGCCACCATGCTTTTTTATTTTGCGTTTTTCCAAGTAGTATTCAGTCTCATTTTCTGCACTTTCTTTTCTGGGCACCCTAGGTGTGCCTTCCTACTGCTCCTCATATTATTGAGTACTCAGCTTTCATTGGCTTGCAGAGTTCAACTTGAGCCTTGGAATAACCTTGTATAGAATGTCATGAAAGGTGCTGCTGTTTGGTTTAGATGGATCCAAGGCTGTGCAGTGTTCACTGAGGATCGACTGATACATTGCAGGCTTGAACAGTATGACAAGGTTAATGGTCCTTTGTGTTGTCATGTGGTGGTTCATGTATGCTAACACATCAAGCTCGGGTTGACATTCAAGAGTATTGTGTCACTGCTAACCAAATAGCCTTGAAGTCTGCCAAAAAGAAATGCAAGTAAGATGCGCTGAGACTTCCTTCGTTCCACTTTCTTTGTGCTAGGCATGAGTTTCGTTCTGAATGTGGAGTGCTCTTTGCTAGTTACCACTGTTGTAATGCTTAGGCATTAAAATGGGCATTGCTTACAAGCAGTGTACTTATGACCGTGACATAAATATGAGCTTGAATGATGGCCACATGTGTACATATAGTACTTGAGCTTATAAATGACTTTCTCTTTGTTTCGTGCTATACCTTAGGCTGTCTGTCAGAGCTGGTAGTGTAACCTCATGGAAGCATGTAATGGCTTGCCAGATCATGCAGTGTGTTGTACCATGTCAGCATGTTTTATCACCTACAACACTCATGTACATTGTATTGAGTGCATTTTTTGGTACTTGATGGGGGTAAATATTACTATAATTTGCAAATTATGGATATGCAAGAGAAACATTCTGTGTTTCATAATTGCATGTGTGGTTGGTTCAGTTAACATCTCTGCTTGTGTACGATTTATGGGTTGCATTCTTACTATTAAAGCTCCCTTCCTTCTCCATTTTTTTACTGTAAGCTATACCGCCCAAAATAAACAATTACAGTCAACTGCCGATTTTTCGGACGCCCGATTTTCCGGACATGCTTGAAAATTCGGACACTATCGCGGCACCGTCACCAGCCCCATAGACGTCAATGTATAAGAACGTCCGAAATTTCGGACGCTGAAACTCTTCGGTGTCCGATTTTTCGGACTTTCTGCCCGAATTGCAGGTCCGCAAGGCATTACTTGAAGCCCCCACCTCTGCCGCGTCTATCATCTCGTAGGTTCGAATCAGCGCTATTGCGAGTCGATCTGTTTGAGACAGTAGCAGAGTCCGAAAGTCAGCTTTGCCGCAATGCCGGAGCGTTATGGAGTGAAGCAGACCAGAAATTCAAAGGGGCCGCTATCGCGGCGCCGTGCGGCGATGTTACGGATAAGCAGCGGAAATGCACGGAGGCGTGATGGCGGCAGCTGGCAAACGCGCCGGTACGACTTAATCGCTGACAACCCTTACGATAAGCATCTTCAGTTAACTGCTCGGTAGTGCACGTGGCCTAGCGCAGTTGCATGCGTACTGCACGCATTTAATAGGCGAGAGCCCAAATGCGCCGCGCCGCCATTCCTGCTGCCTCTTTGTGCGAGACCGCTAAGTGCGCCGCATAGACGCGTTGCCTTCGCGGACGAAACCAGCTCGCCATTGCCGCGCCCGTGTGCGGTCAAGAACTAAGTGCGCATCACGAACCCTTTCGTGATAAATGGCGTGCGTACGATACAGCAACAGTAAAGTGACGGCGTCAGTTTAGTTGGCGATGTACTGCACACAACTAGAAACGATCGGATAGATACGGCAGCAAAATGCTGCGTATCAGCGGCGATGTGTGTGCGCATATGCGCACACGCATCGGGGAATGCCGACGAGTCGTCCGCTCTTCCGCCACAGTCTTGTGTTCCGCGTCATCGTTTAGAAACGCTTCATGCGAGATAGCCGTAATCTATTCCGCGCTTTGCTGTTATCAGCGGCGCTCATCACGAGATGTAAAAGTGGCGGTTGGCACGTACGTAGTTAAGCGGGGTTCGCGGCAGGTACCGAATGTATTTGCGAGAGCCTGGGCGCGCACAGAAATGCCTGATAATTGTACTGGGAGGCATTAAAGCTATTTCGGACGTGGCTGTGGCGATTTGACCACTTAAGCGGAATAAAAAAGCATGAATTTGTTTTTTCGGACTGCCCGATTTTTCGGACGATTTCGCGGTCCCTAGGGAGTCCGAAAAATCGGCAGTTGACTGTAGGTACATAATTTTCTCAGTAGTGCTTTATTGAGAAACTTTTTAAAGACCATTCTCGGCTGTTTTGTTTGATAACATTATTTTCAATGGTTTAATGCTAACACTGATGATAGAACACTGAGCAAGTTGGTAACAAGACACATGCGAGTTGGTGACACGACAGTGGCTTGGCTAACAGAGATATTGTTTGAATTCAATTCATGCATCTGTCATAGTGCAGAGCCGGGTGTCTTAAGATAAGGATAGTCACAAGAGTGCCTCAACACACACACACACACACACACACATGCGGCAGCTGATTGAACTAATGAGCTTTTTTTTAACCCATAGAAATGCATAGGATTGAGAAGTTGCAAATTTAACTTCTCATTACCTGATGCAGTTTTGAAGTCCAGATTTTGTCAGAACATTGTTCTTACATGTTAGAAAAGCTTGCGAAATAAAGCATCAGGCATTTCAAAACTAAATATTCAGCAAAGAATAGTTCAGCATACAATTCAGCAAAGAATAGTACTACAAAAGAGAGCAATGGGTGGACTCTAAAAGATTATGAAAGATAATGATGTTAGCCTTAAAACTGGGTAAAAGTAATTCTGTTCTGGTTTTTCCTTTGGTAATACAATATATGGATGCTAGTCATGGACCTTAAAGAAATATAGACAAAAAAAAAACTAGATTCTTTTGAGCTTTGGCGCAGGCGTAGTTTCAAGAATTCCATGGACTGCCAAACAAACCAATCACTGACATGACTGTGGATGAGACTGGAAACGAGCGTATCGGTAGTGACCACCACAATTTTGAAATATGGTTTGGAGCATAGCCTCCAGCAAGTCTTCTGAATCTCATGCACATCATCATAAGCTTGCAGACAGCTGAATAGATGACGTGTCTTTCCATGTGGAGGAAGAGTATTGGATTAATGTTGGAGAATACGATGACTTGCTGATTTGGCTGCAGTGCATAATTGAAAAAGCAGGCAAGCAGCACAGGCTTTCAAGAGGCTCATGGCAGCAAAAGAGAAAAGTTTTGTGGGACAGTGAAGTGGCAGTTGCTCTGTCATCGCGAAAATGGCTGTGCCAGCAGCATAGGCTTGCTGGGTTGCATGGTGCTGATGACACGAAGGTTCTCAATTTATGGATCCAGTACATACAAGCCTAGAAATCGGTGTCTACATTAGTGCAGGACTGCATGGGTGCATGGGAGCTATGAACAGCAAGCTACTATGGTAGATGCAAGAGGCTGGCTAGGACTCTCGGATGACGTTTTGGCAGCATATTCAAGGTCATCATCCCCACCACGGACAGATTGCTATCATGACCCACACATGGTTTTGGAATATGCAAGTGATGTGTGTCTGATTCATCACCATAGGCGTGTGCACGGGGGGCGGCTGCCCCACACATTGACATAATAGGGAGGGGGACACAGCGACTCGGGGGGGGGGGGTGCAATGTCAGTGCCATACATTGACATAATTGGGAGGGGGGCACTGCGACGAACCTTCGCCCCCCCTGAAGGGGAACCCTGCGCACACCTATGTTCATCACAAAGCTCATCCCCAACGATAAGCTCAAGCCACGGTTGGGATGGAACATAAGAAACATCTCTGTCACCCAGTCCAATACTGTGCGAACATACCACCGAAGAAGAATTAGAGCATACTTTTAAAAGGTTGTCACGATGGTCGGTGGCTAAACTGCATGGAATTCCTCCTACCCCCCACTTTTTAAGCAAATTGGGAAAAGGACTTAATAACTCTTGCTAGCTGCTTTTAATTCAGCAGTTAAGGCTAGCCTGCACAAGGCTCATGCCAAAGAAAGTTGCTGACAAGTCCCTTCAAGTTAGCTGCCAACCCTTCACAATAACCACTGCCCTGTACAGGCTGTTTGCCCATATTTTTTGGTCAATGCTGCAAACATGGGCTGAGGCAGAAATCTTTGGGGAGCTGAAAAATGGCTTCAGCATTGGCATATACTTAGAAAATAACCTTTTCTTTGTCTCATAGATGATTTAGGTTGCATCAAAAAAGTTAGCCTTTCCTTTATGGCTTTCCAAGAAACATCACGGTCATATGATGCTATGGAGCAGACATTCTTGTGGCCCACTCCATCAGAACTTGGTTCTACGAATAAAATACTGGCACTACTGAGGGCACTGTATACCGACACCCAGATAATCAGCGAATGTACAAGGGGGACAGTGAAACTCAGACCCCATTGAACTGTTAAGAGCCCTATTACAGGGGTTTCACCATTCTTCTTCATGCTCTTTGTCTAAAAGTGTCTGGGCTTCAATCTAAGGTGCATGGAGGAAGGCGTCACCAACACTCGACAGATGCCGACACTGTTTTGCATTATGGACATTGTTCTCATGGCTTACAGCCCTGACCAGCTGCAAAACCTTCTGAACATATAGGTGAAGAAGGCATGAAACTTGGTTTATATTTCAATGTCTAGAAATATACTGCAACCGCCTTCCGTCTGAAAGCTCTCTAGGTGGTCTTGGAACTCTATATACAAGGTAGTAATTTCATTGCTTCGGCTGTTGAGTATAACTACTTCACAATAAACATCACATCTGCCCACAACTACTTGTAGAGCTAAAAGCTATAAATATGTCCCCTATGCCTTCCTTAGCTTCACTGTCTGTTGGTTTCATTAGGTCGTGTCCAGCAAAAGAAACGAGCCCTCGATCAATCCCTCTCTTTCTTTGTAGAGCTATGAGAAAGACTACTAGCAAAGGTGAAGACCAGTGCTCTGTGGTCTTTGAGCTGTTTCAAGCTTGTCAGGGCTTTGTGGAAAAGAGTATCTGTATTGGGTCCCATTTTGAGAAATATGGTCCTTTGCCTTTCTTAATCCACACAACAGACCCTGGTGACATACCCAACAAAGAGAGGCCGGCCACGACTATTCTCAGCACACAGGAAGGCATACCCGATGAGGCAATATAAGGAGTTATTGATTAGACTTCTTTTGAAGTGCTGAGGCCATGGCGAAAGTTGCTTGACAGATAAAGTTATATCCATTTGTGATAAATCACTGCGAAGTGGGCGACCCGAATGAAACACCTTACCAAATGATATGGCATCTACAGGGTATGGATCACAATCCTATCACATGGTGACCGAGGGCACAAAGTGAGGGAGCATGTCAAGAAGCTCCAAGGAAAGCAGCCTGTTGGGCGAGGGCCATGACAGTATGCTCGAGCTTGCCTCTTATATGACCCATACTCACTGGACACGAATACAACCTGCCAATGTGGTTGAAGAGTCTATACCCAACATTGTTCCCACATCGTTCTATACCCTCGGCCTAAAGCTACATTCCAGACAAAGAGAAAGGATGTGTTTCTGTGAATGAGGCATCCGTTAGACACTTAGGCCAGGGAAAGCATAGAAATGTTAATTATTGTGTTTAACTGTAGTGTACAAATTGTGACATAAAATTAATTGAAGTGGATGAAAATTACCCATTTCATTGGTGCTGACCAAAAAACCCTTGTGTGCTAACCTAAGGCATTAAGTCTGCTGTGGCGAGGCCCTCGCTATGAATGAACGAAAGAAGAGGAATCTTTTTTCCTCTTCTTTCGTTCATTGAAGTGTACAAAAAATTACCCATTCCGTCGGTGGGATCTGAACCCACAACCTTCGAATTTCACCGATGGAACGGGTGATTTCTTGTCCACTTCAGTTCATTTCAATTTACATCACAATTAGTACACCACAGTTAAACACAACAGCTAACATCCGCAATGCTTTCCCTGGCCTGGTTGTCTGTCCGATTCATTTGGTTGTGTCTAACGTATAAACGAGCCCCTCGAAAAAATTCCCCTTCTTTCGTGGGTCTGTTGTAGATGTTCCAAGGTCCATCAGATGTTCAGTCATGATGTCTGACATGGAGCCAGAGAAGGCAAAGTGCATCCAGATTGGAACAAACAAGCTTTTTCCTTCCTCCATGGTAAGAAGCACCTAGTAAGCAGTAGTGACGGGTCGCTCAGGAGTGGACCAGACATTGTGAGCAACTCTCCTTTTAAAGATTGCATAGCCTGTGGCCCAGTAAAGGTGAGCGGCGGTTCCCTTCAGGAAGACAGAGGGGTAAACCACTAGCTCAGGTGAGCAGGGATGAGGGAGCGACACAAGGCATCCTACCCCACAATACCACAACACTTCTACTGAAACGCGATGGCTTGCTCATTCAGTGGGCGCTCTCTGAGCAGCGGCTCAAAAGATCCGGCTTGCTCCTGAGCAAACCATCTCACTCTGATAGAAGCGCTGCGACATAGTTTAGTGGTTTGCCTCTCTCTCGAAAACGAGAGCAGCAAGAATTGCTGCTCTCGTTCAGTGAGCCGCTCACTGAAAAAGACTGCTCTCTCTTGTTCACTGATCCATTAACGCACTCAGAGCAGCCAGCCTACTCACTTTTAACTGGTTCATTCATTCAGTGTTCATTTTCGGCTTTTCAGCTCCGGTTCAGCAGCCGCTCGTAATAAGGTGTCCTTGGAAGTATTCTTCCCATCTGTTCACGGTGAATGCAGTTTCTACGTTGTGTACACGAGGCTTTCATGTTGGACCATAGTTGTGTGCTGTGTCATAATTATAGTGTCAAATTTGTTATTATTCATTGTTACTACAAAAAAGACGACTTCATTTATTCTTTTCTTTGTTTGATTCAACAGTTAGTAGCCAAGAAAAATTTACTTACATCTTGGTTGGTGCATAACACTTGACATGCTTGGTTTACAGTATTCATGACAGACATTTCTAAAATGAAAACAAGATTAGTTCGAACTATGTGTTTCTTCTTGCCTTATTTTTCAAATCGCTTTTTAAAATAAATGGTATTTATTAGTGTATTGGTTTCTCTTATGAGCATTCACATGTAAAGTCTAAGATGTGTGTGTGTGTGTGTGTGTGTGTGTGTGTGTGTGTGTGTGTGTGTGTGTGTGTGTGTGTGTGTGTGTGTGTGTGTGTGTGCGTGCGCGCGTGCGTGTGCGTGTGTGTGTACACCAGCACACACACACAAGGTGTCTCTAGAAAGGAAGTACCATATTATTTGCTTGCTGCCTTTATAATTACTTTCTATGTGGCGGCAGACTTCTTAAGACAACTAGAAACAATAACTGCAGCATATTAATTACATAAATTAAAATAATAAACTTCTTAATTAGGGGAGACATATGGGAGAATTGAAGTCCTTCCTGCAAAGAGCCCATTGCCACTTTGAGATTTCCAAAAAGCAGCCTCTGGGAATTATTGCGCAGCGATGAACTTTGAAGAAGTTCACCAGCAAAAACCAAAGCGCCGATCCGAAGCAAACCGAAGCGCCGATCAACGCAACTAGCAGACATCCAGAGTGATGTCACTGTTTGCGACAACGATTGCAGTGGTGTTATTCCTGTGTCACCAGCGCAGCCTGCACACCCATGAGGTGAAGTAGATCAATTTTTTATATAATGCCACTCGCTCATTCTGAACATCTCGGAAGAGTACAGCACTTGTGCTTTTCGATGTTTTGGTTTCACTGGTGAAACTAGTCGGAATTTTTCACTCTGCTTAATTTACCAGCAGCTACTTTTTGGAAGTCTTAAAGTGGCAATGGGCTCTTAGGAAGTGCTGTGATTTTCCCATTTTACCCAACCACCTGTCTCCTCTAATTACTACCACCGTAATTGATGCCTACGTATACAGTTATCTCAAGATGTCTGCCACTACAAAAAAAAAGTAATTACGAAGGCAGCGAGGAAATATTGCATATTGCTTTTGAGGATTTTCAGACACATTTCTTGAAACACCCTGTTTTATCACCCCACAAAAACGGGAAAGCATCTGTCTCTCAAGTGTAGAGGCATTTTATTGCTAATATGAGAAAAGAAAAATTAAGGCAGCATCGCGTTAGTGGTGCCAAGCCTGAACGAAGGGCGGAGCCGGGCGACCTGCCTTGTTTCACTTTATTTTTCTTCTTCTTTCTTCCTCTTTCTCTCTGTCTTTTTCTCTTTTTTTGTCTCATTATTACTATTTCTTTCCTTCTCTCTCTCTCTCTCTCTATATATATTTATTTCTTTTTCCTGCTCTTTCTATCTTTTTTTCTCTCTATTTCTCTCTTCTGTACTCGTTCTCTCGCCCATCAAAGTTATTGCAACCCAGGCTGGGCAAATCGGCGGACGTGTTCTGGGAGCGAAGCAGAAGATGAAGCAGAGAACAAAGAGAGTGCGTGTTGGTTCATGATGATGATAGTTTTCTAGTCACGCCACGCGGCATAACACGGGCTCATTAAAATTGCAACATTTCATTTTTCGAAATAGAAATGATTGTTTTTTGAAGCCAAACAACCAGACTGCACTACACAAGTTGCGGATTTCAGTGAATCAGTGTATCTCAGTCAGCGGAGCCGTTTATTGTAGGTAGATAGGTAATAAACTTTATTAAGGGTCCAGCGAGAAATTACTGGCTCGGGCTAGGCCTCCAGGCGCCATCGTCTGAGGCATATCGTGTGAGGTCCTCGGCGATGGTCCTGGCTCGCTGAAGTGAGCTGTTTTTCAGAGTGCACAAGGAGTACCGTTGTTGCTCTCAAAGAGAGCTCTGTCGCTCTGTGGTTGAAGATTTTACAGGCATTTCACAAAAGCTGTCATCATCATCATTGGTGCTTGCACACGCATGCACGCGCCAGTTTCGTTCCATCACGAGGAGCTGACAGAGAGTCGCTTTTAGGGTGTGTGGCTGAACGCTGTCCAGCTGTCCTACTTGCTTTCCCTGTCATCAGTGGGACTGGCGTTCTTCTGTACGACTGCCAATTCCACGGCATGGAACCCCCTTCTGCCGCTGCTAAAGGTATTTGATTTTGAAAGGCTTTGGTGTTTTCTTCTCAACGCGATAAAAGAATGTTTTGATTTCTCTGAACTAGTGGATCTGCCAGATTGTCTTTGGGAAGTTGCAAGAGATGTCTTGGCTGCGTCTAGAACTGCGTTGTTACATCTACTCGATGAATACTAACAAATGCTAATATCGTAGGTTTGACTACGTTCTTAAACAAGCTGCGACCGAGATGTTCCAAAATTCTTCCCCTTTGGTCTGTTCAATTCGATTGCACATTCTTGAGTTCACTGCGCATTCCAGACGCGTGCAGCGCCATTTTGGAAGTGCTCTTGCAGCGTGATCTCTAAGGCCTTCGTGTATGTGGTGCAGGTCTTTGCGTTTTACATCACACGCCTTTCGTTAATGGCGTTGTCGGGAATTTTTGTCAGATTCACAGCTGCGTACCGTACGTAAAATTGCCGTGGACTTCGAAAGCTAAAAAAATAAGCGTTTTAACGGCGTAGATGAGATACTGGTGTGTAAGGTGGTGAGACTGAAATTATCCGGATATATAGGTTTTGGGAAGGAAACTACTTTGAATTTGATTTCAAGAACCTTTTCAGCCTGTGATTGGACACGCTCGCCCATAATTCTGAACGTCTCGGATGAGTATTATAGGTGTTCTCTGGTACTGCAGTAGCGTTCTTCGACGTTTCACTTTTGCCGGCGAAATTTATCGTTATTTATCACTCTGCTAAAATTACCAGCAGCCACTTTTTGAAAATCTCAAAGCGGCAGTGGGCTCATAGGAACATCTGACCCGACTGCCTGTTTCGTCTAATTAAATAGGTAATTTTAAATTCTATTATTACCATCGGACATCGCAAAGGGGACATTTTTCGTTTCCTTGGTATGCAGTGTCAACGCTGTCCACACACCGGAGTCGGAGAACTCATATAAAATATTTTAATTTGACTTTGAAGTTTTTGTCGCTGAGCATCTACAAGACAGCCCCACTGCAATGAACATTGTCACGACGAGTCAAGACAGTTCCCCCGAGTTTGCGAGTTCTGCGTCCTGCATGCAGCCTAAATCGCAGAAATCACTGTCAGGGTCACTGGACGGCAATTCACTCATCGTTGTTTATGGGCACCACGGGCAGATGACGGATTTGCCGCTAGTACTTCGCGTGTTTCTGTATCCCCGTGACGTCACACTGCTATGAAACGTCACTGAGAAGCCGCCCCCTTGATATCGAAACCGAAAGTGTCCAGGCACCACATACTCGTTTTAGGTTTCTCGACACCAGTATTTTTATTTAGAGCAACAATCCGAAAATTTTTAAAATTCGTGTCAGTACTCCTTTAAGATGCCTGCCACTACAAATAAAAATAAAAGTAATTACGAAGGCAACGAGCAAATATCGCATTTTCCTTATTTTTGAGGATTTTCAGACACACTTCTTGAAGCGCCCGGCTTTATCACCCCACGAAAGCAGGAAAGCATCTGTCTGTCAATGAAATTGTAACGTAGCGGTTTTCGAAATAGAAATATAAAGAGTGGTCATGCCATGATAACACATACCAAACAACAAGACACAAGTTGCGGATTTCAGTGAATCGGTACAACGGTTCGCGACAGCTATCATCATCATCAACGGGTGATAGGATGGTTATGACGTAACCAAGGTAACTACCGCGCGCATGCACGCGCCAGTTTCGTTCCATGTAGGTGCTCTCTGGTCTCGTGTTCTAATCTCTGGTTCCATCACGAGGAACCGACAGAGCCACTTTTCGGGTGTTCAGTGGCTGAAGGCTGTCCTACTCGCGTTCCCTGTCATCAGTGGCACCAGCGTTCTTTTGTACGACTGCCAATTCCACGGCATGGAACCCCCTTCGGCCGCTGCTAAAGGTATTTGATTTTTGCAAGGCTGTGGTAGTTTAACTTAACTCGATAAAACAATCTTTTGATATCTCTGGACTAGTGGATCCGCCAGATTGTCTATGGGAGGTTGCAAGAGAAGTCTTGGCTGCGTCTAGAACTGCGTTGTTCCGTCTACTCGAGGAACTTAATACTAACAAATTCTAATATCGTAGGTTGACTCTTAACAAGCTGGGACCGAGATGTTCCAAAATTCTTCCCCTTTGGTCTGTTCCATTCGATTGCACAATGATTGCGCATTCCAGGCACGTGCAGCGCCATTTTGGAAGAGTCTTTGCAGCCCTTGCAGCCTGATCGTTATGCCTTCGTGCATGTGGTACTACAGGTCTTTGCGTTTTGCGTCACACGCCTTTCGTTGCTGACATTGTCCAGAATTTTTGGCAGATTCACAGCTGCGTACCGTAGGTAAAATTGCCATCGATTCATTGCCAGTACATCATTCATTGGGTACGCTCGAGAACCCGTTCACATGGGTATACCTTCGTTGCTCATTATGCCTAAAATCGCCACTGACAATCGAAGAATGCAGGAACTGGGCCTGAAACGACCGGCGCCGCAGTGATGTCACGCATACATTTGAATAGAACGGACCCCTTTTCATCACTTTACCAGTTCGCGTGGTCGTTTATATTAAAGTGAAACTTTGTTTTTCACAAATGCTGTGCTGTCGGCTTCGGTGGTACAGTGGTTACGGTGCTCGGCTGCTGACCCAAATGTCGCAGGTTCGTTCTCGGCTGCGTGGGTCATATTTAGGTGGAGGCGAAATGCTAGACGTGCGTCTACTGTGTGATGTCAGTGCACGCTAAAGAACACCACATGGTCGAAATTTACGGAGCCCTCGGTGTGCCTCATAATCGTATCGTGGTTTTGCCACATAAAACCCCGTATATTATTATAGTATTTCGTTGTACGCTGATTAGTATTTGTTGGGTAATGGGAAAGACACGCAAACAAAATTGACATAAATTGTAGAACAGAATCGCGCAAGTCACATGCTACAGCTACTGACAGCTGCTAGTTATGTTCTTTAGAATGCGCATGGCTCTATATATATATATATGTATACTGTTTTCATGTTTCTAACTCTCTACCTCTTGAATTATTTTAGAAACAGCATTCTCGAATTTGACTTTTTGACTGCTTTATAAAATCGGGACATTGAACTAAAAAAAGACATTCAAAACGATAATTTCCTTTAGAGGATGTGTAGGATAGATTGGTTAACTATGGGAGAAGGTTGGCTCCTTGCATCAAGTTCTACTTGCTGTATTTTAGTGGAAAATGGTATTGTAGCTCCAGTCTATGCATGAAAGAGAGCTACACGGATGAATTTGCTCAGATAGTTTTTGGTAGGAGAAATGTAAAAATGAAATATGCGGACCGGCTGATCTTGTTTACGGGGTGCAAAAAGGTTAATAGTGCTTTACACACCTTGCTTTTCTTAAAACTAGTTTAGTGATCACCTTGTAACATGGAAGTTTTCTTGACCATTGGCTGGAATGTGCTCTTGCCAATAATCGCATCGTAGGAGCCTCTTCTGAATGCAAGCCCCCCATTCACTTGGATCCACTTATTGCGATGGCTAAGTGGCTCTGGCATCATGTTGCTAAGTCAGAGGCAGTATTGTAGGTGTTAAAGAAGAAAAGCAGCTGAATATGTTATTGTTACCCTAAAAAAAGGGGGTGGGGGAACATGATATTGCCCTATGCTACTTACAAAAATAAGGGGTAACGTGTGACTGTTACCAAATAAAAAGTAATGGCTCGTTATTTCTCCTGCTACTCCATGGTCAGAAATATTAATTAGTGCATCTTTGTTGTAGAAACCCACAATAACGATTTTAAAAAGCATTAATGTTTCTCATAAAACTTCTTGCTCACAACAATTTTACTTGAAATACTGATTAACGAGAATTCTGTGCACAAGTGTGCCACACCTTAGCAATTTATAAAGGCCTAAAGTTGCCTGTAGAGTTGTGTGATGGCTTCTAACTCTGTGACACATGGTGAATTCCTTTTTCTCAATGTGACATTAAACCCAAAATAAGAGTTCATCATCAATGCTCCCCACAAAGAAAACATCACTGAACTCCCAACATAATTGCAACAGTTCTGACGGCATGCTTCTATAACAAAATTGATGCACAAATTTCACGGCAATAAAGAAATGGTTAAATGGCATCGTTGCAGAAAAAAATATTTATGCACATAAACAAATTTTTTTCACTTTAACCTGTATAATTGCCACAAAAAATGCTAGTGTTTACAAGAAGGTGTTCAAGGTCAGCCTCGCTTGCTCAGGAATTCAATGACCAGAAACGTAGTCGCAATTGCAGATGGAAACAAAATTTATTTTGGGAACAAAGTTGATAAGCAGTGCTAGAGTATTGCAGAGACAACCAACAACAGTCATCAAGAGTGCCAGTACATTGTTTATTTGCAACATCACTTCAGATGCTGTACATTTTTTTTTTCTGGAAAAGGGAGTGGCAGGGGTAATTGGATTAAGAAGCAACTAGTAATGCCACACCTGACATCACCAAAAAATGTTGATGTACGTATGTTACCCGTTACAGTTACCTGAAAAGTTACACGTTGCCGCCAACACTTGTAAGAGCTCATGTGTTCAATTTCTGACCGTGGTGGCTATGTTTTAGCAAGGGTGGTATACAGAAATGCTTGTGTGCAGTAAAGAAAAGTACAAGCGCGCAAAATATTGAATCCGCACATTAATCATTTATTTCACTTTCAGACAAGTCACAGTAACTTGAAGGAGTACTGAGGCAAAATTTTCGAGGCAACAGAGCTTGCGAGATAGATGTAGACACTCATACATCATACAAAATATCAATGGAAAATGTAGCCTGGAACATAAATTTATAAATAATGTTAAAGTGTATGCTGTGCAAATGGGTGCAAGACAGAGCACCTCGCAACATCAACATCAGCTTGGTTGTAATGTAAACCAACAACCACCTATGTCAGGAGTTTGTGTTGGCTGCCATGCTCCTTGTGTGGGCTCTCTGCAGCATTTTTCAGTGCAGCACTAATGTGCATATGTTGCCACGCATGACGCAAGCCACTGTTTTGTATGGTCAGGTGGCCAGCTGCGTTTTCAAAAAAAGAGAGAAAACGTGGTCCGGTTTCTCACGGCACTGCCTGAAACCGAAACTGTGATGGACGCTCCCAAAACTTCCCTGAATAATTAAGCTGCCCGCTAACTGTGATAAGTGGGTCATTAGCTACCTATTGTAGTAGAAAAAAGAAGATACAAAATTTTCATGTCAGGACTCCTTTAATCTACTTATTATACACACACATGGTATTTGCCTAGCATTTCTTTAATAGTATGCTCACTGTTTTCTGTTTATAGAGTGCCCTCTTGACATTTACATGGGCAACTTTACAACGATTTGTTAGTAATGGTAGTTTGAGGCTCAATTTCATGCTACTTATGCTGGCAAGGATAAATAACTGAATTAGTAGGGGTGTGCTCATATTTAAAAATTTCGAATATTGATGCAAATACTATTGCAACATCCTGTTTGATTCAGTGTTTGAATCTGTTAGCCTCTGTTCATCAATAAGACTATTTTTTGTTTTGCAGATATTTTAAAATGTCAAATAAACTCAAATAAACACAAACGTAGCTGTAAAGTATGGGCATGATAGAGACATAAAAAGAGAGCTTATGCAGTAGCACACCAGACTGCAGTGCTTGAGGCGACATACCGTCATTCGGACTCTCTAAAGGGTTTTTGGCATGCAAAGAAGCTACTCATTTGTTATTTTCCCCTTTCCTGGTTCTAATGTAGGTTGTGAACACAGTTTAATAATAATTGTAATAATTGCTGTTCAATGTTAAAGTATTCGACTCACTACTAATATTATTTCATTCATGCTCAAAAATCACTATATGCGCACGCCTAACAAGTGAATTTTTATGCTTTCAATGCCACCTTAGAGTAATGAGCAGGTAAATTCTCTGATTTTACAATCTAAAGAGGCTGTGTGAAATGTGTGGAGCTTTTGTGTGGACATCAGATAAAAATATTTTGTTTCCTTGACTCATCGGTATACTAAATTATTGAACAATCTCCTCCGAGTTAGACATACAATAAACCTTCGTTAATGCTACCTGCCTGGAGTGTTGCATAACGATGTTGTGAATGGTAATATGCCCTTACCGCCAGGCACCAATTTGTCTCCTAGCGCCACCTCTAGCAATGCAGAAATAACCACAATGCCATGTTGTCTAATTTGTCCACTGCCATGGAAAGAATTCCAGTTCTTCCACCCTAATATGTGGTCCCTAATATGTGGTAGCCCACTGTGGCGATACCAAGCAGCAAGTGTAATTATAAGGTAAAAAAATCTGAAGGCAACATTATTCCTTGACTTATATGTTATAGTGGAACTCACCCGTCGGCATTCGTGTTCCCTGGTGTATTCCTTAGTGCCCAAGGAGACATTAACGGCGTTATGCGTTCAACGCCAGTGAGCCCACTACCCCTCTTTTAGTTCACTGTACCACGGCACACCCAGAAGAACTGCTGGTGGCATGAGCAGGGACATGCTCTTATGGGGGTGAGGTGCACAACACCTAGCGAGTGCCGGAGTAATTTCATCCTACGCAAGCTCCGTCCTTTGATGTACACGAGGCAAACGCTCTGTAACCCAGCGCACAGCTGTCGCATCGGGAGGGAGGACTGGGAGAGAGCGTGTAGACAGGAGGATGTGACATCGACACGCCAGATGTTCGGGGTCGTTTAGCATATTTTAAGTTATGACATATCAAATGTCCATTCAGTCATGGGATTGAACCCACAACCTTTGCATTTCGCTGATGCACTACCAATTGTGCTACTTTGGCGCCTGTTCCCCCATCTGCTTGCTTGGGTATTTCTGTAGTTGTAACCTTGGGAGTGTTATTCAGTGCCACTCGTGGCCATGATGGTTAATGTGAAACATCTCTTTTTCTTTTTTGCCATATGGCACCACATAACACATACGAAATTTAAGAGTTGGCATCTGACCATAAACCCTTTCACCTAAAGGCATCAAACCTGCCGGGGTCAGGACCCTCACTCTGACTGTGGGATCCGCGCTTCATAGAAAGTGTCTGGAGCGCAGCAGGTTCTGGCTTAAATTTACCATACAAGTTTGCCCGCTCATTCAGTAGTATTACATAAGGTCATGCCCACGGCACAGTTCCAAATCTAAAGAAATGTTCAAAAATTTAGGCTTGAAATTTGCAGGAAGATTGTTTTGAAGTAGTATGTATTCCCACTGTCATGTAGCCATGCCTATGTACAGTGTTTGCTTTATATTGGACTTCTGCTTGTCATTCAGGTTGGAGCCTGTGAGTTACACAAATCTAAAATATGAAATTGATTGTTTTGTCGTTCTGTGTCATTGAATGGCTGGCAACGCCTGGTGAAACCTTGAATGTGTGGATGCCTGTGAGATAGTTTGAATGACGGCAAGTTATTGCTGTTTTCATTTGAAAGGATCAAACTATCGGATATTATTTTTTTTTACAAATTGCATTAGTGTATCAACCGGCACTAGGTGACTCAGTTGAAGATGTTGTCAATGACGATAAGAATTTTTAGTCAAGCCTGTGGTTTAATTGTGCAGCTGAAGACGTGTGCCGGGCAGCACTTGTGCCTAAAGCAAGGGTTCCTGTGTACTTGAATGCATCCATGTACGACAGCCGAAATGATCGTGCACTGTGTCAACTCCCAGACAACGCTACAGCACTCCACACTGCTGCAACAAAGACACCGTAGGTGGTCATTCTTTTGGTTACTGGTGGGAGGATGAAACTTGGCAGATGCATGGTTCCTGCCGGTGTGCAATGGCAGCCGGCCAAAAATCGATATATGAAGTAGCCTTCTTTTCTCTAGGTTCCTCCACTTGGTACTGGCATGGCATAGATTATTATACAAGGATAGTTTCTGGCATATTCTTGTTGAGGCTGGTGTTTCACCCATCAGCATGACCTGTGTGGAGCATTTCCTTTTCTTTTCACACTGGTTGCTCTTCTGAATGAATGGTATTGCATTACTGTCTCCCGTAATGTAACTGGTAAATTGATCAATACTTCTGTAAATGTTACAGCTGCTTTCTTTATATTTTTCTGCTCTACATTCATGTAAATCGCAAGGTATTTTTAAACGTGAAGCATTTCTTAGCGAACAAAAGGTACTTTGACCGTTTCTATCTACCTAGCCACTTACGGCTTGGCACTCTCAGGGTCATCTCCTTAACTTCGTATATACCAAAATCGGCATGGGAGGATGTGAGTGTGTGATGAACACGATTCGCAAGTCATGCCATGAATAATGTGACTTCCCTGTTGCGTATGTCATGAAATCCATTCCACCAGTCGTGTGGCACATACCCGCACACTGCAGCCTGTCGTATTTGGGTATGCGCCGCAGGTTATTCATAGTGCATATCATCCTAACTTTGGAAATCTTAAGGCGGAAAGTTGGGCTAGTTGATATCGAGCATAATAGGACATGATTACTAGCGTAAAAGGAGACTGGGACGGGCAGTGATATTTATCACTGCTCTAGCGTGGTGCCGTGTTTCTTCTCGCCCCACGTCTCCTTTTACGCTAGTAATCATGTGCTGTTGTGTTTGGAAATCTTAAAGCATCAGCTTGAAGGAACCTATGTCGCTGAAAATGCAGTGTCAAGATTAGCGGTGTTGTCGATGGGTGAAATATCGCTTTGGAAGCAAAGAATAAAAATCACTGCTCGAGCCAGAATTGAACACAGGCTTTCTGCACGGCAATCAAGTATTCTACCACACAGTAAGCCAGTGCTTCAAACTGCTTCAGAAAAAGACCCTATACAAGTTTCATGTCAGGACGTGAACTGTGTTTGCAGTGTTGGCTGTCCGCTTTTATATCAATGTAATAAACGCTACGTATATACATCTCTGACTACGTAAGCTGTAGTCAAGTGTTGTGCAAATACCCCTATGACAAGTACCTCTGATATGCACATCATCGCACTGCAGCGTGCACTTCCTGATGATGAAACTACTGTCTCTGATCTAACCTGAGTGCTGACATTATGGCAGACCATGAGCTACCCTTTACACACCAGTGTACCCAGCGTGTCTGGTGAGCCCACAATATGTGCACTACTACTCGATTTACAAAAAGACGTCAGTACACCTTGTAACGCTTGGCTCAAAGCAAAAGATCTGTGTCGGCTGCTACTCGCTGACTGCTTCACATGAAACTGATTCCCACAATGCCTGGGATCCGCCAAACTATTTTTTTTATATGCTGGGCCGAAGCACAGTGACTCTTCTACTGAGCTCAAGGTCATGGGTCTGGTTCTAGCTGCGGCAATTGCTTTTTGATGAGGACTGAGTGTAAACATGCTCATGTACTTAATTTAAGTGCTTGTTACAAAACCCTAGGTGATCAATATGATCTGGAGTCTCTCATTGAGGCACGCCAGAAAGAGTCAACGAGCATTTTACTGTGTTTTGGTCATATACGATGTACCACAAGGTGGTGTGCTGAACTCTACTTTTGCTCTTGTCTATTATTATTGTTGACGTAGTTGAGTGCTGTGAACAAATATAGAAAAACCTTGTAATGGTTGGTGTCAACACTCGCACCCTTAACCGTGGGCTTGACATTCTTTCAGGAAATGACCCCTGCAGCAGAGGGTTACCGGCAACTTCACCTTGCTAATATTATTGAGGTTAAGGTCAGGTCCTCAACAACAAATTGTCTGTGGGTCCTCAATGTCACATGTGCATGCTGCTTCATTGTTTGTCTCTTGTGCACAAGGGATTATAGAGTGGTTGAGTGGTTTTATGCATCTTAAATTTGCTGCCACTTCGAATGTTATTAGTCAATGAAAAGAGTGGCTGGTTTTATTGCTAGGCACTATTGCTGTTTTCTGATAGTGTCTGAAGTGATATGCAGCTTTTCAAATGCCACCTGCGCTGACACTTGCAGGGGCACGTACAGCTTTGCCAATTGTGCTAATTTGCACAGATAGGGGTTCTGTGTACCACCCAACTCCAAAATGTTGACAGTAGAAGGGCTCCGGAAGCTTAGAAAGTATGCACGCGGCCAGCACACACACAGTCAGAACTGTGGTTATTGTTTGCCACAACCACCGCCATGCATGAAACCGCGATCGCTGTAAACACGATCATGTATGGTGACAATAAACCTCCGAAAGTTCACACGCATCCAGCGCTCACAGAGTCAAAGTGATGCTGCTTGCCGCAACTGCTGCGGACAAAAGAAAGGTAGACGCGATCACAGATAGCAACAATGTATTTTATGAAGGCACATGTGTGGCCAGGGCACACGGATTGAAAATGGAACTACCGTTGCCGCAACCACCGCTCATGAAACCGCGGTCACTGTCAACACAACCGATAGCGACTACGCTGCTCCGAAGGTATGCTGCTAATGCAGCTGTAGATTAAAACCATAAAATAGTAAAAAACATTAAGCGTTTTGGCACTCTTGTCGTTTGCTGATGACTATGGTGGAGCGGACTTCGGCACTTAGTTTTCAGATTGCCTCAAGTGAAGCTTTGATGCATGTGTTCATGGCAGCCAGATGCGCCGTCCCTTATCGGTCCATTTGAGTGTGTCCCAGAAAAACATACGCAAGTTCTTTCGACAGCAATAAATGTTATGTGTGTATATCATGGTTTGAAAACGGATTTGATAGTTTTTGATGATATGAAATTTCGGGTGATAGTAATATTTTCGCTCCCCCTTGAGATTCGTTTCATTGAGATTCTACTGTATTATCATCAGAGCTGAACCAAGCAGTCATAGTGCTAACATGGGCTCCTTTAAGACTTCAAATTAATGCATCCAAATTCTGTGGAGACAAGGCTTGTTGCAAGACACACCCACACAGATAACTTTATCACTAGAAGAGCGCAACATTAATACTTGCAAAAGCTTGTGCACTCAAAATCCACAGTCATTGTGGTATACGACTTTATACTAAATTTCTTCAAGTCACCGAGAGTTTTCTATACTAACATGTTAGGAAATAACAAACCGAGTGATATCATTGGCCAATATAATGTTATGATGGTCAAAGGCGTGACGATCAACTCATTAGGGCAGGCACCAGTAGCTTGAGGCATGGGATTGGAGAAAAGTAGCAGCACAATTATGGCTGACGTGTAGACGTGCTTGACATACCCTTACGCATGTTCACACCGAAGGCAGGTCTGCCAGGTGGATTTTCAATGCAATGAGGCGGCAAGCATGCGAAGCCCAAATTGCTTGGCTGCCTGAGCCACCTGTGGAGGCAGCGTACCTTGCACTTTTGCTAACGTCCCGTCATGTCGCAGCACTTTGAATAAATATCGGCTGTTCACGTGTTTTCACCACCAATCTCTTATGCAAGGTGATCAGCTTAGAACACAACGAGATAGTTGGCATTCAACTGTGTGATTTGTCTCATGGCACAGGGTAGTTCTTGGTGCATCAATGAAAAGCACAGCAGAAAATGCAGGCAGTTGTTGATATTCGATGGACACAATTTCTAGCCAGCTCTGCCTTCTCCTTGCGGTCTGATTAGCTGTGGCAAAGCGGGAAGTGGTAAAGCAGCAAAGCAGGGTGGAAAAAAGATCGGTGTGACGGTGATAAGCCTTGCAGCCTAGCTTCTAGCCTTGTCTTTTCTTCACGGAAAGGTCTCCACCACTTAGCCACATCCGTCTGCTCACTCCGCCTTCAATATTAACGTGCTACCTGACGTTCCCAGGCTCTCCGGAATGCCTACGATGATCAAGTGGAAACCACCCTTCGGGTCCAAGTCCATGAACCCCACTCTTCTTCGCCTTGTCACCTTGCTCCTGGAGAACATTCAAGGCTGTAGGATTTTGCTGCCTGCTTCTAGAGGACGTCAAGCAGTCGGGAAAAATCTGCACTGACTAGGTGGAGACCTCAGGAGCTCAGGTCTAAGCGCCCGTCAACCTCGCACCTCTGCATCCTAGCAGCCTTTTCTTTGAAAGCCCAATGTGTCTCCCTGCTTGTCCTTCTTTCCTACCTTCTTTCTTTTTGTTGGACAGTGTGGTTTCTTTCTGGCTGCTGCTTTTTAAAATTCTGTTCGAACTCTTGGCGTACTTGCACAGAACTTGCTCACACTGTGCTTGGCAATTCACTCGTCATGTGTAGCTGCAGGTATGGCTGAAGCCATTTGTCCGTCATTTGCTTTCTTTATTTTTATTTTGTTGCATTTCTCTCTTGCTAAAGTTCCGCTGTTGACCCACTTGCAGCCATGTTTATGCCTTTTGTGCTGCAGTTATTTCACACGTTGTTTAACAAAATTGTTGACGGTGCCACTTTATATGTTGCAGTCATCATCATCATCATCGTCAGCCTGACTACACCCATTGCAGGGCTAAAGCCTCTCCCATGTTTCTCCAATTAACCCAGTCCTGTACTTGCTGCAGCCATGTTGTCCCCACAAACTGCCAACCTAACTTTCTGGCTCCCTCTGGCACGCTTGCCTTCACTTGGAATGGAGTCTGTCACTCTTAATCACCAGCAGTTATCTTGGCTTCTTGCTACATGCCCTGCCCATGCCTATTTCTTGTTGATTGCAACTTTCCCTTTTTGTGGCAGCTTTCATTTTCCTTTCTGTGGCTCATTGTGTGGTCCTCAACTTAAATTAAACCCTTTTTGTATTCCTGCTACTTCCGGCCCCATAGGTACTGCTAAGATGCAGCTGTTATATACTTTTCTTTTGAGGTGTACTGGTAAACTTAATTCCATTCATGATCTGAAAATACCTGCCAAATGCACTGCACCCCATTCTTGTTCTTCTACCTACTTCAGTCTCATGGTTCGGATCTGCGGTCACTACCATAACTTTTTCTTACTTTCTTAAAAAGTCCTTAACTTTTTCTGTAGTTTCTTTGTTATTCTCCAAGTTTCAGCCCTACATGTTAGTACTGGCAATATTATATGCAATGGTTGTACACTTTTCGCTTCAGGGAGAGCAGTAAATTGCCTGTCATGATTTGGGAATGTCTGCTGCATGCGCTCCCACACTTCCTTATTCTTTGGCCGATTTCCTCTTCATCAGTAGGGTTTCATTTTAGTAATTGACGTAGATCAGCATACTCTTGGCACAGACTTTAGAGGCTGGTTTTACCCTTGAAAGTCCTGGAATTTTTTGCTTTCCTTGAAAGCCCTTCAATTTCTTCACAAATGCTGTCTAATATTGACTATAGACCTACTTTCTATGGAAGTTAAGCGTTCATTTGGCAAACTCTCCATTTTAGAAGTGATACACTGGCGTGAGTGCACATTTTCTCCTTTGTATGACTTTTGCGGGACTTCGAACCACACCGTCAACAGAGCCAAAGACGTATTATTGTTCATTGATGGCTTTCCTATCGTGTTTGTCCTGGCTTCTTCACGGCTTGTCCGATCATTCATTTCATTTCCCCACCTGATTGTCTGCCTTCTCCCATTTTCTTTCTCTCAGTTTGCCTCCTGGCGACATACCACTTCAAGCACTCATGCTACTTTTTTCTCCTCTGTCTCTCTGTCGTGTGAGCAGCACACGAAGTGAACATGTTGATGCTCAGATGATATTTGCTAGTGTAATCAGTAGCTCAGCAAATATCCATGATCCTCATGCAGCCAGGGTTGAAAAAAAAAATGCTATGCTCGAGCCAGATACCAAAAGTAAGAAGTTCTAATTAAAGCTGCTGATGGCGCTTCTGGCACTTAGTGATGGCTCCCACACAGTGTTTTATTGCTCTTTTTTTCTATGCAACGATGTGGACAGTACATAAACAGTGCATATTCGTTGAGTGGACAGCTGTACTGACATGAGTCCAATTCGTATCCAATTCACTCCATCTTAATACTCAAAAATAGGAGAGGCTGCTCTAGGCAGTCAAAAAGTATTCAAGGATCAAATTTTCAGCATGGAGAAGAAAAACTTTTAAGTAGTCAAGATTTCTACTCGGAAAAAGTGGAAGCACCATACATAACCTTCTTAGTGAAACCAAGCAGTTTGCCAAAGGCCCAAAAACAGTAAAACGGGAGAACTGAATAATGTTACCCAACTAATACCTAATACTAATAGATGTGCCTGCAGTTGCATTAATGTTGTGAAGTTTTGTGCACGGTAGGAATGTAATAAAGAATGGAAATTTCTGATGCAATAAAACCGTCCGTAGTGGTTTGGAACATTGTTATAGCAAAAAAAAATTCCTTTGAGATGCTCTTGTACATCCCTGAAAACCCTTGTACTTTGGCCTTCGAGACCTGTATGAGCCTCATATTGAGACTGCTGTCTAGTTTGCACTAACTGGCACATTAATTTTGCAGGTGCAAGCATGTAGCAAAAGATGATACACTTCAGGTTGGTGAGAAAGGGACTGCCTGTGCCATGAGCAAGGTGGAGCTCATGATCTCTAAACTCAGAGAGGATGCTAACTCTCTTTCTCAAATTGTGAGTGCACTCAGCTCTCAATTAAATGAGCACCGTCTAGTGACCCAGAAGATGGAAAAAGAGCAGTTGCGTTGGCCTAATATGTATTCATCTGTCAAGGAGGCAAACAGGGTATATCGATCTTGCTGTATCCTTTTGAAGGCATCATTTTCTTTTTTTCTTCTCCTTGTTCTATAGTACTGTCCATCATGATGTACCATACTTCTATGCGAGCCTTCTCTTCCTTGACTAATGCATGTTAGTGGAGAGGATGGAAGCCAGCCTTGCTCAGGTGACTAAAATGCAGATGGTTGGCATTAATAGACGAGGAAACATTGTAGCCCAGAACATGACCACCATGCTTGCCCCTCGCCTTGAAAAATTCATTGCCAGTGAATTCAAGAAAGCTGTTGCTCCTGGTAAGTGCTACTTTTCATTTTTGAAGTGAATGTTTGCTGTCACATATTATATACTGAGAACCTTTTATTTCTGCAGTGTTTACAGGTGCACAGAAATGATTTAAATCATCACTAACTGTGCTGCAATGATGATTTTCGGAATAGTGATAATGCAGGTGACGAAAAGTGGTAGTTGAATTATCAGTTTTATTGCGATAGCAATTATATGGACAGTCTCGGCTGAATTTTGCCGTCGCCGCTGTCATGCACCGTATATGTATAAGTATGTATATATATATAAAAGCCCCAAAGAAAAATAATTCAGAAGAATGCTTCTGAAGCACTGAATCGAACCAGGGACCTCTTGCTCCGCAACAAGTGGCGCTAACCACTATGCCACGAAACGCAGATCCTCCACGTAGCTAACGGCGAGCGATATATATACACACGCTTTACCGCTGGACGGACTAAAAGACGGCAGGCAATAATAAGCGTTTCTTCATTACCAGCGAGATGGCGCTAGGAGCGCGCCGGGTGCATTTAAAAGTCGTCGGCAAGCTCGCTCGCTTCTTCTTATATTTGTGCAGGGAGACCCTTGCCCTTCCGCTGTCTGCTCGCGCGGTTTTCTCGTGCTGAGGGGAAGAGGGATGTTTCACGCTTTCACCGTGATGTCCGTGGTCATGTTAAGGAGCGTACGAAAGTCACTCGAGCTCAAGGGACGCCGCTAAACGAACAAACAGAAGATGAGCGCGAACTATCAAGTGTCACAGCTCGACACTTGAAGCACGCTAGTTTCCTTCGCTGCTTCGGCCGCCTTTGCAACAGGAGCACTGTTCGAACTGAGAGTATCCATTGGCGAGCCCCACTTCGTATAGCATTAGTTTCTTGCTATCGCATTCATTGCTTCGCCCTTGCGGCGAAACTGTGACTTTTTTTATTATATTAAACCCACTATGAAATTAAGAAAAGGACTTCATTTCTCTTTTTTTTTTTTTTTTTTTTTTTTTGAAGTTCCCTGTGACTTTGTGATTGAAGCAACGTTAATTCCAAGCAGGCACCCGGTTTATAATCCAAGAAAGTTCGGGAGTTGCTTTGCGCAGTAGCAAACCAGAATTTAAGGTGGCAGTGGAATGACCAGTTAAGAGACAGCATAGCCTTTCCAAAAGCTTTAGTTGGCATGCTTTTACAGAAAAACCCTAGTTATTTTATTCTCTTGAGTGACTGTACTGGACATCCCCTGGATGTCCTCTCAGTATCCACCATGTGGAGATGTAATACCACTGACATGAGCTGAATACTACATCCAGCTTGCATTTCATTGCTTGCTTGTTAAGCCGCACTTTGTGTCCAGAGAACATTCAAAACACATTCATGCAAAACAAGCAGCCAACATTCCTACCATGTCTTGTAGTTCTAGAGCTACTTTTTATGACTGTATATGCTTGTGTTAATATAAAAAGTACAAGAAGCCATACAAAACAGATCTTGAGCAAGATGTTGCGGGAGTGAAGTGATTATCTGCAACTTATGTTCTTCACTACTTCTTAGTGTTACGTCTGTCAGAAATGCTTCTGGTGAGTGGCACATGTGCGGTCAGCAGTGATGTAGTGATTTTTTTGTGTGATTAAAATACTAAATATTGCGATATCAATGTTATTGTCTGTGAGGAAGCCATCTCCAACTACTAGTCTACATTACCCGCAAATAAAAAAGCGGGGACTTGAAACATGGGGGAGGGGCCTTGAAAGAGGCCCTCAAACACTTGCTAGCCATTTTTTTTTTCAGCTGCAGTTTGCATAGATCGACGATCGCATAGATAAAACAAGAGCAGCACTACTTGTGTGCTCACTTTTCTGTAACATGAACCAATGCTAAGAGGCCAGAGATGAAAGCAGCCAGCACCGTTATTGTGTTTTGTAATTGTGCTTTTCTTTAATAAGTATGTCTGTTTATATTAATATAAAAATTTCAGCAAACAACTCTAAAACCAAATATCAATCACATTTTTGCTACAGTGCAACTTTGTTTTTAACCGATGACGTACGAGTGAGCGCTCATGTCAATTATGGTGCAGTTCTTTCTGGCGAATGCAATGACGTGGATGTAATGACTTTTTTCGTGATTAAAATTGCATTTTCATGTAGGTGCCAGAACAATGCTATATGCACCTCCCACCATCAGTCTATGCAACCTGCCAGAACACTGGCTTTTGAAGTTTGTTAGAAGCTTGGAAGGTCTTAAAACCTTCGGACACTGGAAATTTTTCCTTGAAATATATTATTATTGTATTAAATATATTAGTGATATACAAGTTAAAAGATGATAACCGTACTCTTCACATACGAAAGAAAATATGGGGAAAATTTCATCCAAATTCCAGCATCAAAAGTACCAAAAAAAAAGGTGGCCAAACTTAAGTTGTCAAAATTGCATCTAGAAAAAAGTGCATTTTAATGGTTTTTATTTACACAACAAAGGCATGCTTTTTAAATTTTTTGCTTCATAGCAGCTTGTAGAACTATGGCTTTTTTGAGTATGTGACATCCTGAATGGTTCATGCAAACTGCAATTGCAAGCTGCCACCTTGTTTCAGCTAGGTCGGTATAGGTACGCTGCACTTCTAATTCTCCACTTTCGAGAGCACCTCTAGCAGCGGCGCATGTGTTGCTGGTGCGATTGCAGCTTTGGTTGCACCAGCCGTCAACAGTTGTCATGCCAGCTTGTTTGAGTTCTTACCCACTCTTTGCTCAACAAATGTGTTTTCGTGATTGTTTAATAATTTGGCATTGTAGCAGTCTGATTTGTTGTGCTGTTGGCTGCCACAACAAATAAAATAATTCACCTCGAACTAAAGTTTTACTCCTTAAAAGCTTGCTCAATTCAGCTTGTTCGTCATGGCAATTAAAAAAATTTTGGTTTTGTATTCGATAGATGGAACTATTGCATGGTTATCTGGCTCAAGGCAGTTTTAGAACAGGGTACGCAAAGATAGCATTCATTGGGTACATATGATAGTTTCGTCACTTAATGTGGGCACCCAAGAGGATAGTGTATGATGCATGCGCACTGGCAACAAACGCTAACGCAAAGCTTTGCGTCATCATTCTCAACCTGTTTTAGACCACTGCAGGATGAAAACCTCTCCCAATGATCTCCAGTTTATCCTATCCTGCACGAGCTGATTCCATTTTATCTCTGCAAACTTCTTAATTTCGTCACTCCATTTAACTCTCTGCCTTCCTTGACTGTTTCCCATTCCTTGGTAACCATTCTCTTGATCTTGCTGTCCACCGGTTGCCTGTTCTACGCATTACGTGGCCAGCCCAGGTCCATTTCTTTCGCTTGATGTCAACTAGGCTGTCCGATACCAGTGTTGGTTTTCTGATCCATTCTGCCGTCATCCAATCTCTTAATGTTAGTCCTATAATTTTCATCCCATTGCATGCTGTGTGGTCCTCAACTTTTTCTCTAGTTGCTTTATCCTCCATGTTTCAGCCCCCTAAGTTAGAACTGGCAATATGCAGTGATTGTATACTTCTCGCTTTAATGACAGTGGCCGATGTTCTGGCATTATTTGAGAGTGCCGGCCAAATGCGCTCCAGCCCATTCTTATTCTTCAGTGAATTTCCTTTTCGTGATTAGGCTCTACTGTTGTTACTTGTCCTTGGTAAACATATTCTTTTATGCACTCCACTGTATGGTCTCCAATTTTTTGGCCTACTTTAATACTTTCTCGGCTTAATTCCTCAATCATTTTTTGCAATTTGTTGCCATCATTACTGAAGAGTACTATGTCATCTGCAAATCGTAGGTTGCTGAGACATTCTCCGTTAACCTTGATTCCTGCTTCTTCCAAGTCTAATACTTCCTCTCGGCATGCAATGAACAACATTGGGAATATTGCACCTCCTTGTCTGACTCCTTTTTTTATCGCAATTTCATCTTCTTTCTTTCTTTCTTTTTTTTTTTTTTGGTACTACTTGTCGACTTAGTGCTTTTAAGACTGCTGGTACCTCTACTGAGTCTAATGCCTTTTCGTATGAAGGCTAAATAAAGGGGTTTGTTGTATTCAGCAGCTTTCTCCATTACCTGATTGATCTCATTTATGTGATCCATTTAAGCAGCAATTAAGAGATTTCTGTTGACTGAGAGTCTACTGTGTTTACATTCTGTAAACACGGGTGTGTAGCCTAGTCGAGACACTCATCTTTGGAGCATGGAGCTCTAGGTATAAAACATAGTACTGCCAAGAAATCTTATTTTTGTGTATGTATTTATTTCTTTATAGCGATTCATCTTGCGTGGCAGGGGTGGACGAACTGACACATGGGCATAGCTTTCTCCTTGGGTTGGTATAGAAATGCTTAGGCATTTAAAAGCATTTAAATTCCATTGAAAGTGCACAAGATTGCTTAACTATCGAGAAAACAATAATCACATAATTTTTTTTTTGCCAGCGTGGCTATCTGAGTTTGTCAGATATTCTTATATTATGTGCACCCCTAAGCTCTTGTGTGACTAATTTATGACTGACACTTGCTAGCTGTGCCTGCTCTGCATTTGTGGATTGTGTCAATGGTGCATCTGTTTTGAAAGAGCACCAATACAGGAAAACGTGATAATGCAAATTCAGGAAATAAACTTGCTATCAATTCTGATGGGCTTCGATGGGGCTTCGATGATCCGTTTTGTAGACTAACCGACCTCAGTCGTCATGCTTCGTAGAGTAGCCTATACATTCAGCAATGTTCACCCCCCTGAAGGCATCATTCAAGCCTTCGACATTATGAAACCCTGTGAGTAGTTGAAGTGGAATGTGTGCATATGATGTCATGCTCATGTGCGCTGTGCTGACAGTACGGGGAGTTATTTTAAGAGTCATCTTGTGCTATTTAAAGGGACTCAAAAGCGAAACAATGAATCAACTTAAGCTGATACATTATTTTTTGAAAACACTGCTGACTTGAATTTCACCATCATAAATGTATTAATAGGAGAGAAAATGAAAGTCAGCTTCATTAAATTTTAAAGTTCACGCCTAAAGCTGCACATCAATGTCACTGTGACATCACTGATTCAAAAGTTTTCTCTTGCGTTTTCGCCACATTGGCGCAACGAAGTTGCTGAAACTTGTGTCTGGCCCCCTCAGAGGACAGTATACTTCATATTTATTAAGAAATATGTAGGCCCTTGTAGTTGCTGTCAAAATCTATGACGTCATTGAGCTGATGCAGGAATTTCAGGGTGGTGTTGCCACCTGCATTTTCTTATTCCGCATTTTCTCACTTACCAGGCATCTTGTCACGACACGGGTTGTGCTTTGCGAAAGGGTAATTTACCAACGCAAGAAAAAACTTTTTTTGTGTCTAATGTCCCTTTATTGAACATAATTTTAACCACTTTCCAGTTTAAATTCATGTTTGAATTCATAGTCGTAAAAGTAGAAAAACTCAAATTGATAAAGCTAAATCTATGACATCACAGTAAGCTGATACGGGAACCTCAGGGTGGTGTCACCACCTGTATTTTCTTATTCCGCATGTTATTAAATTTTAACAAAAACAATCTTTGTTTTTTTTTTAGTAGCGTCTTCTCTTGTGACCTCACTTCAAAGCTTTTGCTATTAATATTTTATTATTACAACTGTAACAAGTGTAATGGCATGGACAGACGAAAACGAGTTGAAGGCTCACATTTCAACAGCTTGTAGAATTTTTCTTCAGAATTTTGGGTACTCTTTTAAACTACTTCGGATGGCAGGGAACTTTTCTGGTACTGTTTTTAGGAAGTGACTGATATTTACTGGGAAAAACATGAACGCTTGAGCTTCGACTCGAAGAGTAGGAACAGACAGTGATGTTAAAAATATTTTTAGCAAGGAAAGTCTATATAATTTGCAAAGTTGGTTTCTTTTTATTTTGAACTGTACTGTACATCATTCTTCTTTATTGATCAAAGTGACAGTGCCAAAATCGGTGGATTCTTGGGAAACTGTTGCTAATTCGATATTTTCTGATAAACCTCTGCTAATGGTATAGCTAGCCTGTTTAGAATCCCAGAAGTGCAGCTTCAATATGTGTGTGTATTCAGAACCATGCTTTGGCACTACAAATTGTGAGCTAATACATATATCTTGTGTAGCTTTGTTGCTAAAAACTTATAATAAAGGTGAACTGTACTTGAGGACTGAGTTCAAAAGTGGATTTTCTGTCTGCACATTTTGCAAATGCCTTGTTATTGAGTCTCTTCCCACACCGTTATTTTTTTCAGCTATTTCTAAGCTTGTTGATTCAACAAAGTTTGAAGTTAATCTGAAGGCCGGCACGACTGAAATGGTCATGAGAAATGTCATTAACAATGGAATCAGGAGCAAGGTTGGTATACATGTGCATTGAGTAATGAAACAAATTTTTATACATTTTTATAGTGAAGATATGTCTTGCAAATATTAAATTTGGCGTGCTCACAACAACAAAGCAAAAATTAAAAAATTGTATGCTCTGTAGGTGTGTGTTCAACAGCTGTAACTACATTACGTAATATGACAAAATTCATTAGGCTTAATTTGCATTAGGCTTAATTTGAACGGTAGTTTTCAGTCTGATGCAAGAGAGAGGCCGCATTTTTCGATTTTGGGCGAGATGAGTTTTGATTTCGCCTTTAAAAAGCAATGACTAATACTGTATCTCAGTCTGTGCAACTTTCGCGATTTCTAAAAAATGTTTGACATAAATTGGCATGCACTACAACTTTCTAATATAAACACCTGTCCTCAAGTCAATAGTTAAAAAGTTAATGAGCAAGTTTTTGTTATTTAGTCTCATCAATGTCATTTTAGTTGTGACAAAGTATTTCTGCCTCATCATAGAATACATGCGCGAAAGCAACAGGAGTGTAACTGTCATAGAATTTTTACAAAAAAATCTGTATTGTCTAAAAAAACACCCTAGGGGTGTTTTTTTTAGACAATACAGAAGGGAGGTGCCAGCTCCCCCTTGAGTAAAGTTAGGGGGGCGCAGCCCCCCCACTTTCGACAGTGGTCACTGTCAGCTGCGCACCGGGAAACTATCAACTGAGGCGAAGTTTTACTTCTACACAGCAATCACTTCATTATATAATGAAATTTGTCTTGCGCTTCTGCTGTGGAGATTGTCTCCCGTGTCTCAAGACCACGCACTCTAGGTTCTCTGCGGTGCAGGCCACCTGTGCGACGCTTTCGCGCTCTGCGCTACAGCATTGCAGAGAAGGCTACCGCTGAGTAAGGGCTCTTAACGTTACAGCACTCTGTCACGATTTTATTCTACTCTGCCTGACCTAAAATTTACATCATTGACAACGCAAATACGGGCAGGAACCAGTAAAAGTTTTATGGGCCGATCAAACGCTATTCCTGTTTCAGGAAATTAATTTTCTTTCATCGGAAAGGAATAGCATCACCGCTGTTATATATCCCAGTTGCTTTGAATGGATGAGTGTGCAGAACTTTTGAGCGTTTCAGTTGGACCGCATTGGGGGAGCTAAAGAATATTTCTGCTTGAGTTTCCGATTAGCCTGCCTCGCCTTGCCAACGTTTCTAGATTAATCTAAAAACGTTGGCCTTGCTTCGCGGCGGCTTGGGACAAGGCGAGGAATAAAGCAGTGGACTCGAGTACATTAGAAAACCCAGCTTTCAAGCTTGTCCCACAATTTGATCTACTGTATCAGGGAAATATTCAAGGTCCACGGTTTTCTGGACTAAGAATTGTTAGGGGTTTAACGTCCCAAAACCACGATATCATTATGAAATCACCGTAGTGGAGGCGGAAATTTCGACCACCTGAGGTTCATTTTAGTGGGCACCTAAGTCTAAGCACACAGGTCTCAAGCATTTTTGCCTCCATCGAAAGCGCAGCCGCCGCGGCCGGGATTCGATCCTGCGACCTGTGTTTTTTGGACTAATGAGACTGAGTTGACAGCCGGGCTAGTTGGTCTTGAGTCATCTCGAATTGACTTGTACAGGGCAAAATACAACTCGGACGGCAAAGAGGCACACATGCGCAGTGGTGTTTATTTCTCTCCCTCCCTTCCTCTCTGTCAGCAAGAATGAGTTTACATAGTTGTACATTCGTACAAACAGCTCAACATCGTCATACTACAATTGAAAATATTTATTATACTCATATGAGTCCATCTAGTCAACTGCTATAAGCAGCCGCTGCCAATGTGATCGGCGGGCAACCTTCTTGAATTACATTCAGAATGAGACACTGTCCGACTATTCCAAAAAACGTTTACGTATTGTTCAGCATAGCAATGCGCTGTTCAGTGTGCACACGTCATTTTAACACCACGACGTTTCACATATTTGTGGCGTTGCGTAACAAGCACGTGATTTTAAGGCACACCGAAAAAATTATGACAAATGGCGAAGAACCAATGGCCAAAAATATGCCGTGTTGAAAATAGTGTTTTCTCTTATGTGTTATGTAGTCATGCATGAGTGGTCATCGCGCAATGGATCATTTTGGGGTAATTTGTTGCATCGCGTTACGAGCAGGTGCTGCGTGCATGACCCAGAAAATGTCGACCAATCAAACAGCTAACGATCAATGCAGAAGGAAACAATGCCGGGTAGTGTAACGTTATAATCACCCACATTTTTTTCAAAGTAAATTTCTGCTAACACAGTTTGCATAGGTGTATTTCCTTGGAGGAGCCAGAGGGCCTTCCAAGCAAAGTAGAAAACAGGGCAATACAACGAATACAAAGACCAGTAAGGTCCTGTTTGGTCTTGTCTTCTTAGCATTGCGCTGTTTTCTGCTATGAAGTTCGCACGCTGCAAGCAAAGTTGCAAATACAAATACAATGAGTGTAAAGAATGTACTACGCGCCTAATACCGCACATTCTTACAAAGAACTTGTGGTAGACAAGTTAACATCAATAGTAATATAACAATAGTAATAATAACAACAATGCGCTAGAAACACTATTTTGACTAGGAGCAAACACTACAAAATATGAGATACGCAAACCTGAATTCTGCAAGAAAATGTAGCACTAATTAAGGAAAAGAAAAGGTGCAGTCACTGCTTAAAAACACTCAGTGACTGAGCAGCTTCTAGACGTTAACGAAATTTCATTGAAAGATACAAAACTATACTACTGTGGAGGCCGCCATCGACATTGTAACTATGCATAAAGTTGTGTGGGTAATATAAAAAAAGTATTGCTTGCAATACTATTACATGCATGACACATATATGTATGGTTGTCCCAGTGTATGCTACGTAGAGCTGACTGTACTGTTTCTATAATGTTCTTAAAACACTGCTAACCGAATTCTATCTTCTCTGTATATGAAAAATCACATCTGATTGAGTGCAAATCAAGTTATCTTCTCTCTCTCTCTTTATATATATATATATATATATATATATATATATATATATATATATATATGTGTGTGTGTGTGTGTGTGTGTACCCACACACACACACGGCAGATGGTATGAGGGAGCCTGGCTTCCCCCCACTTGCGAACAAGTTGGTTCACCACTGTATACTGGAGTCCTTAAAGTTAAATTTTCTGCTTAGGCAGACTGCATTTGTTATGTAGCTTTCATGCTGAATGCAGTCTTCATGTGCCAGTAGTAGTACTAGCATAACATGTGGAGCTTGCTGCTGCAGATATTTTACTTTGGTCTACACTAGCATATAAGATTATTTGTGTAAGCTTCTGTGTTATAATTTGCCCCAGTTGTTTCCTTATGAAGATCTGTGAGGGATCTTTACCATGATTTCTCAAGTGTGTGTGCAAAAGTTGCCTTGACTCTAATTTCATTGCAGTGTTCAGCTTGCTTTGTTGCTTCCTTTTGGTCATCTTGGGGATGGTGTGCATGGTTTCTGCTCTTAATGAAAAGTGAATCTTTTACTAAACACGTTTTCCTGTCCCTTAGGCGATGGTTGATACCCTGGCTAAAGCCATCGATCCCTTACTTCGCTCAGAGTCTCATAATGTGTGCCGAGAGATTTTGCAAAACAACTTCATGCGAGGACTCGACAACGTTTGTCAGGACATGTCCTCGGAGCTGGCCAAGACATTTCGCAAGGGCGTTCATGAGAGTAAGTATTGTGATTCTCCCTACAATTTCAGCTTGTATAGTTTAAAAGGGCCTCGAAAGACTTCTCTAACCATGTTATGACCTCACTAATGCATACGTGCCAACTCTACTGATTTGCCCGGGGATTTGACCTGTCTTCCCATTTGTATGATGGTGGCCATAAATCTCCCGATAAACTGCCTCAACCCAATTATTAAAAAAAAAACCTACAGTACCGGTGTAATCGCGAGACCACTGTTGTGGCACCCCGTCGTGCCTGCGGTAACTATGCTGTGCACAAGCACTTCTGGCACTACCGCGCTGCGGTTATTCTAAAGTATGGCCAAGCACTGCGAGTACCTCGTGCTCACCGGTGTTGTACTGCTTCAGGTTGACCGACGGATAATAGCGAAACCCAGATAGTGTATTTTGAAGCAGTTTCAATTAGCTAAGCTCCAAGCGATGGCTGCCAAGGCATCTAGCTTGCAAGGCGCCTAAAAGAGTGTGTGCACTGGCCAGTATGCCAGTGGATTTGGACCCGACAATATGAATCGGTAAGAACTGTGGTTGTGTGTTCAGTGCGAGGAAGTGACCCACTCAGGTAGAGTTCGAAATAGCATGGGCTTTACTAAGCCGCGTGTCACCTCATATGAACACGGAAAGAAACAAAATAAGCAGACGACCATTGATTGAGACAAGAAGTACTAAAAGGGCTTACTTCGGGGGTCCGAAGTGAGATAAATTTATAACTTGTTTATTGAATTCGAAACTACCAATATAAACTTTACCCAGGATGCGTTCGTGATCATGAAATCAGCCATTGGTCGTGTCTGTTTCAGTTTGCCGAGAGGAGCGGGCCATGTATGGCTGTGCATGAAATGAAAATGTGAATTCCGTGTGCGGTGTAGTGCTATATTTGTCTCGCATGTTTACAAGAGTCTCGTCTACTGATCTGCAGTGACTTCTGAGTATGTTCAAAAAGTGTTGCAGAGCCCCTTTGGGGTGACCACATTGGATAAACACGAATTTTGTAGTATGTTCAAAAAGTGTTGCAGGAACCCTCTGAAGTGACCATTTGAGGACAATTTTGTTCACTGATCACAGATGTCGCCCAAAACAATTTTTTTCTGCTCCCCCCGCGACGAGTCTCCCGATTTCAGAAGTCCCTAGGTTGGCAGGTATGCTAATGAATATTCATGCAAAAATTCTGAGAATCCATTAACTATAAGCGGAGTTATAGGTATTTTTTGCACCCCCTGAGCAGCTTTCTCCTTTCATCGTTGCAAATTCTGTGGAAGTAACATGAAGAGGACATGTTTTTTGCTGCAGTAAACATGTTCTTCAGCATGCACCAACTAGGCATGTTCTTCTGATACATAAAGAGAATGGCAAGTGGGTTGTGCCCTGTCCAAAAGTTGCACTATCACTTTGCATTGTGGCCTAGTGCATAGGATGGATGGATGAGTACTGTTATGGCATATGAGGCAAGTGACTGATTCAGGCATGTAGTCCTTGAAAGTGCATGCAGTCATAATAATTTTACATTTTAATAATAATTGTATGTCCCAAAACTAGGGATGGGCGAATATTCGGGCGTTTCGAATATTCGAACGAATATTACAGTATTTGAATTCGCTTCGATATGAATTTAGATTATTCTAAATTTCGAAGTATTCGAAATGACCGAATATACGATACATTTGACCGCACATAACCCCCTGTAAAGGAGGTTTCACTGCGGCATCTGGTCGCTGTGCCGTGAAACAACCCATCCATGGGAAATCTGCATTGCCGTGAAGCCACACTGCAAGGTTAAATGTACATATTTTTTTAAAGTTTAAAAGTGTGTTATATGGGCTTATATGCGCTAAGTATAGCAATTTTTAAATTGTAACGTATTGCACCACTTATAACTTGCACCCTACTGCTATTCAAATCTTGATACCATTCAAGGCTGCTTCCACTTCATTTCAAACGAAAAAAAGTGACATTCACTCATACCTAGTTCCAGTCCTTAAATATATTGTGCAATGGTCATGACAAAAATGCTCATTTTTCTTAATAATATGTGGTAAATACTATTCGAACTATTTGATTCGAAATTATTCGACCAAATCACTATTTGCTTCGGATTCACTTCGAACCTCAAATTCACTATTCGCCCATCCCTACCCAAAACCACAATATGATTATGAGGGATGCCGTAGTGGAGGGCTCCAGAAATTTCAACCGCCTGGGATTCCTTAACGTACGCCTGCCCTTGGATACAACTTTAGAAGTCCGCGGCATTTCCTCCTCAAAGGTGGATGCACACAAGCCTGCACCAATGGGCGTGCACTCTTGACTGTCAGGAGCCGGATGGCTGATGACTCCACCTTCAAAGAACATTGCCGAGTGCATGAGCGGGACTATTTCTTCAGTGGCAAAGGCGATCGGCTGCTGTGCTTCGGCTGTCTGGGCGGGGCCTCCCCGGACATCTTAAAGGACACTAAAGGCAAATGTTAAGTCGACGTTGATTGCTGAAATAACATTCCAGAAACCTCGTAGTGCTTGTTTTGTGCCAAGGAAATGCTTATTTTGCCAAGGAAATGCTTATCTGGCAACATAACAGGGACGTGGCATTTTGTCGAAATTTCCGTTAGAGTGACTTTCGTGAGCGTGCAAAGCACATGCAACAGTACGCGATAATGAAACTACCACTGAGGTGCGACCGCGGTAGCGGATAGGAGCCCGGCAAAAACAGAACTTTTATACCACCCGCGCCGTTCCTCTTGGTAACGCCAAGTTCTTTTTTCCAGGAATGAAACAGAAACGCACAAGCATCATTGTATTACTTCTTGTAATGTACGGAATGTTATTTTTTTATTACAAGTAGTTTGAGTACTAGTGATTAATTGTAGTCGGGACTCTTGGCATCATGGGGCACAATGTCCCGCTGGTGGTGCATATCGTGTTCTACATTTACCTCAATTTCTTGATTAGTAGTGCACTGCTGCTGATAATACTGACGTTTTAGGCATTCTCAAACATTCACCTTTCACTCTGACATAAATTATTTGCCTTTAGTGCCCCTTTAAGTTGTATCCCACTATAAGTCTTAAGTGCACGGGCCTCTAGGGACAGTGCATGCAAGTAGTATTTTGCGTGCCACCTTGCATGATTGTGGGAACAGTAAATAAAACAGACGGCCGTTGACCGATACTGCAAGAGCAAGGATGAGATATTTCCTCCATCATTTTGAGATTGTGGACACATAACTTTTTTTGTTTGTTAACTAAAAATTTGCAGAAACACTATTACTGAGAGCTTTTTCAATCAAGAAATCAGCCAATACTTGCAGTATGATGACAATGTGAAGGAGAGAGCGAGTAATTTTTTTGCGGTTTTTTACACCCTGCAAACAAGGTGTATAGCTCTTGGATCGTGCACAAAGATTGGTTGGCGCTCCCCTTGCGACCCCCCCCCCCCCCCCGGTAGACACGCCTATGGGTCAATATGAAAAGGGGTGGTTACAGAAGTGTTAAATTTGGTAAGAAATTAAAGGGGACCTGTACTTGCACTCGCATCACTTTTTATGGACTGTGGCATTTTAAAGCTCTCAATGATTGTTAATTTTATTCTACAGTTCTCGAACAAGTTCAGCAGTACATTGAAAATTCTGGTCAAGATCATGCTAAGAAAGCTGTGAAGAATATAGAGTCAAATCTGGACACCTGCCTACAGACCTTCTTACGTCACCACAAAGCCACACTGGTAACTCCAGATATGCGAGCTGAACTTGATGAAGCTGTGAAGAAGGGTGTGCACGTCCTGAAGTCCGGAGTTCTACAGGCATTGGCTGCGTGAGTTTCACTTCTTGTGCATCTACAAAGAAAGCTCTAAAGAGATAAAGTGAGGGTATTGCACACGTCCTTAATTGAAATTGCCATGAAAACTTTCTTTTTTTATTCCTGTGGTCTGCAGGCAGCAGAAAATGCTTGTGGACAATCTGAAGCAAGAGATTTATGGTGCACTGAAAGAGACAGTTGGTGAAGCTGCATCTGGAGGAATGGAAAGTCACTCAAATGTAAACACACCAGTGCCTGTTGACCCCCATCTTGTGTTGCAGCAGATTACCCTACTTGTGCATCAGGGCCAGTATAATATGGCTTTCCAGCAGGTGAGTCCAGCCACAGTGGTGATGGCACTGTAACAAATTAGATATGGAAACATTTTGCTATGTCTTGCCATTTAGCCATTTTAAGCAAGTCTGCATTGGCCCAGCAAGCAACTGAGCTACAGCCTACAAGCACAGTTGCTTGGAATGATTCTGAAAAGTATATGGTTTGACAGCTTGTCTTTACTTGACAGGAGACATATACAGTAGAACATTGTGGTTAATTTTTTAAAGGGCCATGGAAAACTAATGCATTCATTTTCAGTGCGCAGAACTGTAAGGAAAAGGTGGCAACAGAACAGAGTGCATACTATAACAACTATTTGGTTTATTGTCCAGCTAGAAGACAAGTACAGAGCCTTTCTCTTCCACAGCGCCATAGTGTCGCAACACGGAACAAGCTTGCAGCCAAATGTGAAACATGTCAGTGCAAGCATGCACCCACAATGGCATGTGTGTATGCTCTCTTCTGGAAGTCTACATGTGCACGCTGTACTACTGGTGGCCAACTTAGCACTTAGCCAAGTGGCCAACTGGCAGTTAGCCACCTGGCTAAGCACCAGTAGGACATGACGGGCTGCGGGTTCTTGCCATGTGCGACCTGTTTTTAGATTTGGTGAATCTAATGTCAAGAGGTGCAGTGGCCTCCTTGCAAAATGGGGAACATGTAGGATTATTGCTGTCACTGCCATTGCTTTGGTTACAAGCTTGGAATGCAGTCAATACACTAGCAAAGAAAAAAAAATCTAGTGTTCATAACAAAATTGAAGGGTTGGATCATTAAGCGACTGCTAAATACAGTACACTCTAATATTAAAGGCAAAGTACAATGCAAACAAAACCAGTGGTTCGTAGCTGGCTCTCCCGAAAAGCTTCAGGAGCAAATGTTTGCTCAGTAGGTGAGCCACAAATGCATGTCTTGCAGAGGCTGCATTGAGCCCACCACATTGTTTACTGTTTAGTGCCATCGAACCTCGTGTCATGAGGAATTAGGATGTTTGCTTTTCTCACAACTCTGGACTCTATGAAAAGGGTCTTGCCCAACCCAAAGAGCATTTGCACAGTCAAACCTCAATATATTGAAGCCATACTTGCAAATTTCATTATCTTGCGAACTTTTTTAAATCAAGGTTTTGATGGTTTAGCTGTAAAAGAAAATGCCATATTTTCCCACGGCGTTCCTGGTGATCATATTTTGTGAGTAGCTACCTATACATGAATTATTGCAAGAAGGTTGTACATAACTGTGCGATTTGGAATGCTGGCACCTGTGGCGCAGATAGTGCCTATGGCAAAGCATCGGTGCTACACACACCATCCGATTGTTGTGTGTGGCTCATACTGTAGCCACAAACCTTAGATGCAATATTTAACTGCACCTAGCATTCGCACTCATTTTAGACAGTGTCCACACATTCATTCTTCCCACAAAAAACAAAATGCAGGCTTTCAAATGCGCACACTTTTATTTGGAACATTCTAGTTCATGTTACCTTGAAAAAGTCGGGCAGCTTCATTTGACACTTTTATTTAGAACATTGCCATTTTGTCTTGCTCATAAGCCAACAGAGCATTCAATGCCTGTTCTTTTGAGTGCGTGCCCTCGTACCGGCGCAGGACATCAAAGGCATCCGTAACCTTACTTGCCGCGGGTACACTGTCTGTCAGCTTGACTTCGTTACCAGAATTGTCATCTGGCATGTGTGCTTTTCTCTTACATTCTCAATTATACTGTCATCATTACACTCTTCAGTTCTGGCTGCTTGAGCATTGCTGGACGTAATCTATTCCAGCTCTAAACATCACCTGCAGTGCCTTTAGTGCACCACAGTATGTTTCCTGTGATTTTCTACTTTTGCTCTGAATCAATGTCGTGAAATCTTGTCTGGTTGCCACAAGCTGCCTTCACATGGCCTTTGAGATGTCCTTCTCGTACTCTGGTGTGTGGGCGGCCTCGTGTCCTGTGGCCACAGCAGGTGGCACAGTGTGTCCTGCACATGAGATTTTAATGAGGGAAGCACAGAGCAACGCTGTTATTGCTGCTCAAACATTTCATGCAAAAGGAGATGTAGAGGTGTCCTCTGTCTTAGCCGACTTTCTTCAAATTTTAACACGAAAGTGTTTTATGCCGGGGTCCACCAAGACTTCAGTGACGTATTTCAGTCACGGAAATGACGCCGAAAAAATTTACACGATCAGATGGCAAAGAAAAAAAGTTCCATCAACAGGCATCGAACCCACGACCGCTCGGTCCGCGACAACAGATGCCGGGCACGCTATCCACTGCGCCACGGTCACAGACTCCAGCGGCTATAAAAACGCGCCTTTTACATCTACCACTCTCTCGGTCGGCGGGGTGGTGTTGCCCGCTGGGAGCGGTAAAATAAAGTAATTCATCATTACTGTCGCCTCCGCGATTAGCACCTGCAACGCGTTACACGTCCGTCCCTTTCAGCACGCTTTCAATAGAAATTCAGTTTTATCAATGCTTTAACACACCGCGAGGTGGCGACTTAGCCCCAGCGCCGTAAAAGCGTCGGACACGCTCGTAGCATCACGCTAATCCAAACCAAAAATAGTTCTGCGACGCGCGCCTGCCTCACCTGGCTGTAACACCGCGTTCCCTGCTGACGCGCTCGCTACGAGAAAAATCTCAGCCGGCACGACGCGCTTTGCGTTTTCCTCAAGCCCGGCCGTGGTGTTCAATCGCATTTGAACATGCCGCGGGATCGCGACCAAGTTCTGCATCCAATATGCGGCGCTCTTCTGGCTATCACACCTCGTTCTCTGATTACGCTTTCACTGTTAACTACTACAGCTACCACAAGGGTTTGTTTAATCATTTAACATGGACATTAGGCTTCGGGATGGAGATGTACCACCAATCATCTAAGTGGGTGCATCCACGTGAAACTGTGCTATAGCTGCTAGACATCAATATACATTGTGCAAACTTTCTGATATCAATGTACAGTAAACATTCAGTTACTTCTGTAAGGGCATGCTTTACTTTCGTGTAATTCCGATTCCTATGTCGGAGGGATCAACCAAATTTTTTGCTAAATTTGCTATCCACGGAGGCTTGAAGTAGTCAAAAGCTTTATTAAATCACGACCATGTGATAAAATTACTTTGTTAAGTAGTTTTCAATGTAACTAAGGTCTGGAAATTAAAATAATTCATTACATGGAAGATTGTGTTATACCGAGATTTGATTTTATTCTGGTACAGTCACCTACCGGTAATCCAGACTCGACAAAAACTGCTAGAAAGTCTGAATGAATAATTGGGAGTCCAAAATGGCAGTCACAAAAAAATATGAGTCAGTGGCGTAGCGAAAAAGGAGGGGGGGGGGGGGTTCAAACCCCCTCCCCCTGAAACTTGTGTTGCACGTGTATGCATACACGCATGCATACAAATGTACACATGAACCTACATAAAGTATGGTTAAAGTCCCCCCTTCCCGAAATAAATATCTGGCTACGTTACCGTCTCGAGTCAGTACTTCCAAGTATTTTATAGGGTAGCGTCAGGACAAGCAAGAGACGACTGGATGGACCAAGTGGCATCTCCAATGACAATCGGCACGCGAACCAGACAGCCTGCTTTACAGTCGCCAAGTGTCTGAGAATGCAGTAAAGGTACTACGATACTGGCGATGGCAAACAAGACGTGGCAAAGCAAGAAGACAATATTTAAAGACAAGATACCAGAACTTGTGCTCAGCGCTTACTGGTTACCTTGGGTAGATCACCTAAAATTCTACAATGCGACCAACAACATCATTAAATTTTACAGATGCAAGCAGTTATTCTTGAGCTGTGTGGTGAGACTGAGACACTCAGGGAACCTTGTTGCACCTTTGAAACCTTCAGAGATTGAGTTAGTAGTGCCAAATTACTAAGCCTGCATTCCAACCCCATACTTGGACGATATCGTTTCAAGAAGTGTTACCAGCTCACTAACAAGTCCATCAAAGGTTATGTGACAGCATTGTGAATCTTGCAAAAGGACTGCAGCTTTAGTGATGGTGTCTTCTTGGACATTGGACGGACATGTTCAGCCTCAAGCAGGAAGTGCAAGTGTTCCCCTGGAAGTTATGCTACAAGACAGATTGTTATATGGAATCCACAGCTGTCACATTCAGCAGTGCCTGCCAGCCAAAAATAAGGTAACATTCGAAAATTCGTACAAGATTACCTTGACTGCTGAAAACCAACAGAGGCAAATTCAAAGCAGTCAGCAACAGCTAAACGATTTTCAGGTCCATCAGAATTTTCACGAGCACTCTACGTGCAGTTCACTGAGCAAATACTCTGTGTAATTTCTGCAGCAAAGCTAGCCACATTGAGAAACCTGCCAGTTTAAAGAAATCTAAACCACACCACCTTCAAGGAAGCTATCACCTAGAAGAGTAGGTCAAAGCCTTGGAGGAACAAGAAGATGGCCTCCTTACAGTACTTCACACATGGCTAGAGATGACGACCACAGGCGGGTTCGTCATGCCAGTATGGCTTTCTGGTCGACCACTCAAGATGGGAAACACTCTAGAGCAGCATTCTCTGATTTAGCTATGGCCTGATAACGCTCAGGTACAAAGAAAGTGCAGTCTTGCATAACAGACTGTTGGGTGTAAGAGGGCCGCTCTTGGAACACATGCCGTTGTGCAAAAAAGCAGATGTACAGAAACCACAAGAAAGAGCTGTGACCATCCAAGAAGCCCTGCTCCACAACTTTAATTATTAAAGACATTTCATTACAAAAAGTAACTGCGACCACACGCTTGGCAACATCTTTGGCTGTCTGTAATTAACAGTAACACCAATTGTTACTAGGCATCCCTTATTTTTCTGCGTTCTATGAATCATAAAACTTGTAGACTGGAACGATGGGTTAGTAACTTATACTATGCGATCAAAATATACATACAAAGTGAAATTTTACTTTAGTGTTCTTTTATCAAGACCAATTTTCTCATCCAGGCTTTGTCAGTGGCAGACCCGGCTGCACTTGTGTCAACATGCGAGATGGTGTGTCCTGCTATTGCCATTGGGCAGGATCCATGCCCTTTAGAGCAACCAGTGCTGCTCTCGCTCATCGAGCAGTTGTGTGCAGACCTTGCTACCAGAACCGCAGTCAAGCTAAGGTGAGTATTGTTAAACTGTTTGGTATTTTTTTCTGAGGTTATTACTACTATTTTGTAGATGTTCTCTTTTGTAAGTATAGTGAAAATATGTGCTCCACATGCCAGGTTCCAATTTGTTGCTGTCGCATTCATTGCTTCACCCTTGTGGTGCAACTGATTTTTTTTTTCCGCACAGTGCATAAGACAAAAGACATTGTGGCTTGATATACTTTATGAAAGAATCAGATAAGCACCAGACATCACAAGCAAAGGATCAGCAGTTGTGACACCATGGACCCAAGCACAGGGGGGTTGGACCATCCTTGTCCAGCCTTGTGTGGCTTATCTGTGTCTGGGGAAAAGATTGGGGTGGGTTGTGAGAAGGTAGAACCAGTGCTGGGTGCTTGAACTTTCAGGGCTGCCCTGGCAAACAACATAGCTCTTTGGCCGTGGTTTCATGTAAGTGGCACCACCAGATTAACCTGCCCGGCAGTCTCTTGTTCTTTCATCCTTATCTCCTCTATTCGTCTTTCTCTCTCACTTATAATTTTTTTTCTGTTATGTTTACTGTTATGTCTGTTTTTTGCCAAAAAGGGTGTTCCACACTCGCCGCCTGGGCTACGAGGGGCGCTGGCTAGCCCTCCTAGGAATTAAATGCACAGAAATACCCAACGAAGTGGAAGGGGAAGCGCGTTCCATCATAGCTCAATTGGTAGAGCATCGGACGCGTAATTTAAAGATTGTGAGTTCTGATTTCATTGATGGAAAAGGCGATTTTTCATCCACTTCATTTCAGTTATTTGTCACAATTGGCACACTACAGTTAAAAAACAACAATTAACATCTTCTGGGCTTTCCTGTTCGATTCATTTATGTCTAACATATAAACAAGCCCCTCAAAAAAAGTTCCCCTTGTTTCGATCATTCACACCAGCCATGAATACTCGAAAGTCCTTTTCTAAAAAATAGACTTGCTGAACCTCAGCGAATCGGAACTGTTGGAAGGATCTAATTAAAGTGAAAAGGATCAAGAATAGATGCAATGATTAGGAAATTCCTACAAAACACCCGATACATTTTGCACAAGCACTGGTTCGGTTCATGCCTGGCAGTGACACTAGCATTGGTCGACCAGTGCTTGGCCTGTCGTGCTTGCATTGCTGCTCTGTCCTTTTCACTCAGCCTCTCCGTTGTGACAAAACTCGTACAGCTAAGGCACACACTAGCAGCTGTCGGGGAAAAACCCAGTGCCATGGCCAGACTAGAGGGGAGATACAACGTATGTGATTTCACATGGCATCTACTCATTACTAACATTGTGGCCAGTGGTCCACCTCTGTAACGTTAGTAAATCAATATGGTTTTTTTTTTCTGTTTTTTAATTGCATGCATGCTCAAATTCTAATATTTCTTCAGTTTCAGCAAATACTTTTTTCTTACTATACACACACATGCACACATACACGTTATTTTTTGTTGTGTTTGGACAGGCAAGTACTAATGCTCTGGTGTAACCACATGATGGCCAACTAATTGGATCAGTACTGCCTTATTGCACTGTAGTGGTCGCTTGTTATACTTTTCATTGGCCCCGCTGATAATGTATGGCTTCTCCGTGCCTTAGCAGCAGCGGACACAGATGCTAGCGTCATAACCGTGTAACCATAATCGTGTGTGCAAGGTGTTTGTATGTACAATGCCACCCTTCCCTCAAGCGTGCACATTGACCAACTTTTCAGTGTCGCTAAAGATGCTTTCAAAAAGGAACTGGTAAAAATGACCAACAAAAATTTTTACAATCAATTGTCAGTGAAGATAACAAGGTGTGAGGGCTGCAAAAAACAGTGTGAGGTATCCAGTCCAGCTCGTTCTGTTTGCTGTATTTTTATGTAGGTGGTAAAAAGTAAGGTCCAAAATAATGTAGATGTAATCATTCCTTTCCCATAATTCCCCAGTTAGCCTATTCTTAGACCAGTTATCTGAAAATTACATTTGCAAAGGAAGCAAGTGTAATTGGTTTCTTTTTTTCCGTGATGTGCACAAATCTGGCTGACGTCAATTTAGGTATTTTTTCTTGTAGTACTCCGGCTCCCTTCAAGTTTCTTTAACCCTTCCCCTTGTATTGGTCGGCTTTACCCTCAACACGCTTTAGGAGAAACTTATGTGCTGTAGACTTCCTCAAAAGCCTGTCAAATCTTTCAAACACCTTCTAGTTCAGAGACATTGTGGAGGCATGCTGCCCCCAGGACTTCTGGTGTATTTGTGACTTCTCTGTGTAAGGCTTATATTGCTTTATATCTACTGGCAGGTACCTGGAGGAGGCGGTGCTCAGCCTCGACGAAGAAAATACAGTTGAACAGGAGCACAAGAAAGCTGTCCTAATGTGGCTGTACCAGAAGATCAAAGAGCTGCTGAAGCAAAACCCTCCACATGACATGGAGCGCATGGCCAAACGCTTAATCATGGTCACTCAAAGCTCTCTCAACTGCTAGCTTCCTATCGCTTTGTGTGGCATCTTGCGAAACCACAGGATTCCATCTCGATTGAGGACTTGTGTCTAAGGCACAATAAAGTTTCTGTTGTGTGCTGTGCCTGGCAAGTCGGCTTGAGTGACAGAAGTATGCACAAGAATTGTACATGCACTATGGCAGGGGTTTAATCAGTGCTGTAGGTCTTGACCTTTCTACGAGTGCTGTGGAGACCACCCGCTTCCTCGCCCCCTCCTCATTTTTTATTTATTTTTTAAGTGCAAAGGAGAAAAGCTGTAGATTCTCCTATTTGAACATCTTACTTTACTTGTGCACCTTTCCTAGCATACAAACAGCAGCAGCAGCCTATGGAGTTGTGCACTGAGTTTGCCTTGAGCAGTTTTCACTCTGCTTGCACAGTTTGTATGGGTTCATTTAAACAGGTTAACATAAAAGTTAAAACTGGGCTCTACTGATCCCCTTGTAAAAGCCTATGCTGTAATCGGTTTTCCAAAGCTAGACTCTTGACAGGTTGTGCTGAGCTGCTGCACACCGCTCAAGACAAATGTTGCTCCTCTTTTATTGCCATATTTTCACTACCTCTTCATGCAGCATTTCTATCCTCTCCTGCTTCCCTTGGATTCCCACTTAAGCATGTGTCATCTCAATTATGAATTTAATATAATTGTTAAAGAGTGCCTTTTTTTTGTAGACGGAACATAAATAAAGCTTTTCTATTTTTTCATTGGCTTGATGTAGACTGGGTCGTTTGTAGTAGTAGAGATTCTAATGTATCACGGTGCAACTGAATAGCAATCAAGTGACGATTGGTTGGGTATTAAAAGCTGCACCTTGTAATGCTTGTCAGACTGTTACCATGTGCATGATTTATGGCTAATTTGGGTGATATTGCTAATGGCATGGAAAGTAGGAGCAAGCAGATTAGATCAAAACACATACTGCTGACATTTCTGTACAAGACTTGCATGAATAGGTCATTGCAGTAGTAATATTGTCTCCAGTCTCGTTCTCGAATGGTGTAACCTGCCCAGAAGATGTCTGCATTATTTGCCAGAAAGGCCCACTGAAGTGTTTTCTCGAAAAGAAAAATGAACATGTACCACTCTTAAACATTGCAGCAGTACATACTTGTTTACTTCCTGAAGTGTTCTTGCTTCCTAAGCATTGATGGTACCCAGCATAGCAATACTACCTGCTGTCCATGCCGCTTGTGTAGGTGGTGTCAAAAGTGGTTTTCATCAGTTCTTACATCATCACAAAATAATGTCGAGCATGAAGCAGTTGAGCCCAGGTAGTTATTATCCAGGACAGTGGCGTAAATCCTGAAAAACTACTAGAGGGGACACACTCCTGGCCATGGTGGCCATTTTGTTTTTATAAGTATAGGTTTTATAGTTTATATAAAATTTAAAATCTTGCTTTCAAATAAAATTTTAAAAAAGCTAGCATGGGTTCACACCTCACGTAATTGCATTGTGCTAATGAGTGTTCTTAAAAATCAATCGAATGGTAGTTGCAATTTCACTGCAGCTCTACACAGCTGGAGAGTATTGAACACGTGTAGGTACACACATACTACGCAATAAACCGCCATTAAAAAAGTTAGTGCTATACTTCACTGTCAAGCAATTGAAATATGTTGGAAAAATAAATCTCAAGAGGGGGACACTTGTAAGGGGCGTCCTCCCTCCCCCCCCCCCCCCCCCCCTGCCTGAACATAAGGGGGGTCAAAACCCTCCTGACTCCCCCGCCCCCCATGATTTACGTCAGTGATCCAGGAACGAGGTAGAAGCACCAAAGAGAAAAACCAACGATGACACTATGTATTACGGCTAGGTGGCGTGAGCTGCCGCCCTATCATAAGTGTACAGCCCAATCCATCTGACAGTACCGCCACTCCTTGAACTCTGCCGCCGCCGGCCTCGCCCCTAGCGCGAACCTGTCACGACGTCTACAGACACAATCCAACTATAACACATGTGACTGGACAGTTTGCAGTAAGCATGCCAAAAATGTGTCAAAGTGATAATCAAGTAGTTTCAAACAGGAAGGGCCCGCAAACATCATAAAAAACAAGCATGGCTGATCCCTCTTTCATAGGAACCTTTATAACACGAAAATGAAATATGTCTTCACAGGGGTACTTGAGCGTTTATTGGGCATTATTTCGCCACAAGGGCGAAGGAGTTATGCTATAGCAACAAATTGTAATGTCACCCGAAGAACGGCAAGCAGCTCGAAACTTGCAGCGCGCAAGGACTCACGAAAAGAACATACACAGGACGAGCGCCAACTAACAACTGTCGCAATCAGCCTTTTTCACGACGCCCCTGCGCACAACGTTTAAACGTTGCCTGCGCATGCGCTCTCCCCTAGCGGCAAAGTCGCGAAACATCTCCATCTCGGAGGCTTTGCTTCTAGCGATACCATTTGCGCCGGCCCCTACAAAACCCCTACCAAAACGTTAGAGGGCAGCACAAGAAAATGAGAGAGACGGATGGTTACTTCCTGATGTGTGAGCAGCGCGCTCCTTTCGGAAACGCGGCCGCTGCAGCGAGCGAAGTGACCTTCGTGCTCTCTGTAACGTCAACGGAAACTTGCGGTGAAAGCACAAAACGTAGAAACCGCCCACATCACGAGACAAGCGCGCGCGCACGAGAGACCCTGGCAACCCCTGTAGAAGCGCGCTCGCATCGCAACGCGCGGGGCGACGACCTTTAAGGTGGGGGTTCCACTGCAGTGTAGTTTCATTCTGAGCCGCCAGAAGACGCCACCAAGTCACGTTTGGAAAAAAGAGAGGAAAATGCGCTCTCCGGCCGTCGCGACAGCGAAGAGCCTCTCCCTGCTGCAACTAATCCACTCTTTTCAGGGGCGCCGCTGCTCCTTTGAAAAGTTTCAGATGTGCTTCACGCCCCCCCCCCCTTCCCGCCCGCTCCCCCCCCCCCTCCCCCCAAAGAAAAAAAAAGCATGGCCCAGAGAGCCTTCGTACTCCCCAGCCACTGTCTAGAAAAGAGGTGCCTCTTTCTCCTGGTAGTATAACTATTTACGCGCCGCTGCCGCAAGGGCTGCTTTTTTTTTTTCTCCCCTTCAACGACGCCTCTTTCTATCTCTCCTTCTGTGATGACCCTCGCTCACTTGTCCCTGTCCCCAGCGGTGCGGTTCTTTTCACGGGAGGAACAATTGCGCTGCAAACCGCTCACGTAGGCTGCCTGGCCAGCTGCTCTCCGTGACATACAGTGCCGAAATGCGGGTTTGGGTGACAAACTCTATCGTGGAGGTCACATCACAAGCGAACCATGAGACATCACATCCTTCCGTGTACAGTGTACTTATGTAAATAATCCCCTCTGTCGCTGTCGTTTACTCCTACCTCATTTACTGATTGTCACTACTCAGTCATCTGCTTGAGCTAGACAGCGGTCATCATAATAAACTCTCCTCTTTCTTTGTTCCATTTCTATGTACTTCCTCAAGTAAACAGCCACTTACGTCTACCACTCTATATGCCGTTACACACCCTGACACAATCGATCTATGTACTAAAGATTTTATTTCTCTCGAGAAAGAATTGACAGCAATATTTTGCAGAGAGAACGCTATAATTATGCAGTAATTATTCTCCAAATAATTGTGGTGACATGAGGGCTTCTATTCACAGTTTATGAATTATTTGCAAATGCTCAGGGAAGTTCTGTTCGCGTACACACACACACACACATATATATAGAAAAGTGGAAAAAAAAAACACATGTGCGAAGCAATTTTATTTACGTTTCACTGGAGGTCTAAGCTTCATCAGATAAAGCTCGGACCCCGAGCGGAACGTAAATAAAATTGCTTCGCACGCGTGTCTGACTTTTCTGAGAATCTTTTACCGAACCTAGAAACCCTGCGTCGTTTCTGAGTGTGTTACATATATATATATATATATATATATATATATATATATATATTTGCGCAGTAGAATTGACAGCAATCTTTCTGCGCCAAAAGTATGCAGAAGACATCGTTGTCACTGCAATTGTTGTGCTGGAACGTGAGACATGGTGGTCTGACAGGAAGAAAAAGAAAGAATAAAGATGAGACTGCCTCCAGGATAGCATTCAACTCTGTCCCGTTGTCAAAACTCTGCCGTTTGTGATACCCTGTAGAGGGTCGTGACGCTATTTCTGCGGCCCTTGTTGGGAACACGGCACAGTTTTACCCTGACCTGCAACACGGGGTGTAAGCAAACTCGTATGTACTCCTTCCTTCCCCCATGGAAGAAACGCGCCCAGTGGTTGTGTGTAACACCTCCACCCCCCCCCCCCCTCCTCCCCTCATTATACCCGACACAACTTCTCGTTCGTCTGTAGGAGAAGACAAATTCTATTTGACTAGCTGTGCTCTTCCTTCACCGTGTAACATAAGCTTCCGAATGTAACCTAAGCTTCCGAATGTTCGAAAGACGGGTAGTTTGGCAATTGCGTGCTACAACGCTGCCGCTCTGACCCACGGTGTCAAACCCGTGCTAACTGCCTAAGCAGCACAGTTTTCCCTGCTATACGTACCGTCATTTATTTCATTTGAATTGAAACTTCAGCAGAGTAGTATCAATTCATCTTTTGGTTGATGCAGCATTTATTTATCATGTTACCGTGTGCAAAGCATCAGATGAACCGCAAAACCATTTGTATGACAGAGCTGAAGCAATTACGTCTTCAGCGACATATATGCGTGGCATGAATGGTCCTGGTGCGTTATTCTCTTGTCGGGGGAACGACTTCTCTATTCGCGTACGCTATTTCAATAGGATTTTGATTTTCAATAAAGTTCGTTACAATAACATGATGAGTGGTCGTTTCACCCAAATTGACAGTAATTGACAGCAAGCTGGCGCTGATCGAAGCGTAGACGGCCTAACAGCCGGAGACGCACAGTGCGGTAGTCCGAGGTCCGTCTTCGGCGGAAACTCGGCGTCACGGCCTTTCCTGGGGCACAAAGGCGCCATGTGTCGCATTACCGCTTCGGCACCAGCGACAATGGTGTTGTTTCGAGCAATTGCAACCATGCACCTCCTGGTGCATGAGAAACAACCGGCGTCTTCCTTATCGCCGCAAAGTGAGGCGGCTGCCTTTATTCCGTCCCGGCGCCCGAGGCAAAGGGTGGCTCGCCGATTGCGACAACACTTGGAAAAAAAAAGGTCGGCATATTCACTGACTAAATGCTAACCGTTTACTTGTCACAAAATACACTAGACTCTTAGTAAGTGAAGGTAGTAAAATGCAGGCTAGTGGAACTTGCTACCTAGTTAGTGAGTGAATAGTACTAGCTCGAATGGCTAGTCCATTACTAAGTTGTTAGTAACCGCGCTAACAACTCAATTAGAGGCTTACGCCTATTTTGTTTATATGTGCATGTGCATTGCCATATAAAGATGATTCTATTACAAAGTACCTAAAGGACTAAAAAAACGAAGTGGCATTGTCCTCGTACATTAACGAATGGCCGCTAATTACTTCATGTAATTACCGTGGTAGGTACACAAAGCAACCAACATACATAAGGCATGAATTGATCACGAATGAGAAAACACACGCAAGTGCACACACAGAATAGCAAGACTTTTACGTAGCTGATATCTACTCTAGCAGCGGCTTGAAGACTATGCTCCTATGCACCGTGTACTGGTTGGCAATCATAGAATTTAGAAGAATAATTGATGTTTTCTACACATTGTCGTGTGCCCTTATATTTGCTTATATGCGTGCCATCACGTAGCACGAAACTTTAATTCCAAGGTAATCAACAAAACAAAAATTGTTTAAATTTTGCTAAAGACTGTCACGATTACGGCAAAGTATACTGCGCATCTACGAAAGATCTGGCAATGTGGGTGGCTAGTAGTTACTTAGTTAAAAACACCAAGTAAACTTTCTGGTTAGTGAAGGCAGCACTTTACGACCTTTACTAACTGCTGGCTAGTAAACAGATTTCGCGATGGTAGTAAAATACGCTCGAAAGTAGTAAATGCAAGCATTTACTAACCATTTACTAACTTTTTTTCTAAGAGTGCACAGCGCACGCTCGAGAAGCTCAAATCTACGCGAGCAGTGGACACCAGTGGATGCGAATGAAATGCGTTCCGTTCTCTAGCGTCTCCCGTTACTAAGCACAGACTGTCGGCTTTCGTGCTGCAGCACACATTTTATTACCTGCTCTCATCCTCGCTCAATCGCCCCCCCCCCCCCCCCCCCATGCTGCCTCTCAGCTTCAGGCTAGCACAGTGGATGTTATGCCCCATCTCCTGTACTCGTGGGTCTAGACTACACCAGTCTTGGTGGTGTTGCCTCGTGCATAGTGCACCCCTTCTTCCCAGGGAAGGATTGGTTAGCCTACAGACTTTTGGGAAACCCTTGTCTCCCCCACTAACTCAATTAGACTGCATTGCCGTGGGAAACAGTGCCACGTTCCAGCTGCGTTTACACGAATGCGACAGAATGCAGCGGTAGCACATCACCTTTCCTAGAGCAATGCGCCGCCGTTTACATGGAGTGCATGAACCCTCCCGAGAAGTCCTCGCTTTCTGCCCCCGCAGCTGTCGTGTAGTATCGAAGAGGTGCCACTCGAGGCCGACTCGAGGAGGGGCCGGCGTTCCCTTCAATTGTGTAAGGTGGTCCATGAGTCGGCTTACCCCTCGAAATCCACACCTGCCTGGCGCATTTGTGCGATGCGCCTTTCCAGCGCTTACACCCGTTTACATGGATGCGATGCGCCAGTTGTCGCATTCGTGTGAACGAGGTGCGTGCCGTGCCGGTTTACGGCAAACTGTCAACGCAGGCACACTTCCCTACCGTGGGAAGATGAACTGGGCCACACTCAGACAACGTGGAGACCATTTTGTGGAGACGGCGTGTCGGCGTCTTGTTGAATGAATGGAGTCGCCCCAGCTGGCCGGTTATAATCCCGTTTACATGAATGCGACAGTAGCGCATCGGCTTTGCAAGCCCGTTTCGGAAAGGCGATGCGACGCCGTTTACAGAACCCCTCGTCTTCTCTTCGCCGCAGCGGCCATGTGGTTGCTGGCCGAGTTCATTGATGTCAGAGGGATACATGCGCTTAGCCGTGTCTGAAGCACGGGAGACAAAAATTACCACCTTTTTCTCCTTCATGAACCACTATACAAAGAGATACATATTAGCGCGAACAAAGAAACAAAGACTACAGAGAGAAGTGGGAGGAAGCAGAAAGGTTTCAGCGCCTAACCTGTCTGCTCCCTTCCAATTCCTTCTCGAGTGTTTGTTTTTTGCTTTGCGCTAATATGAATACCTTATAGCGAAAGAGGCACGCCCGGAGTTCGAACGACGGGAGGCCACCGTTACTCTCTTCGTGATTTACGGCCTGTGATTCGACCGGGACTCGCAATACCATCCCTGTCTGACGTATTACTGCAATGCGCCTTCCTAGCGAATTGCCATTGTTAACATGAACGCGATGCGCATCTGTCGCTTTCATGTAAACGTGTTTTATGCACAACGATACCAACTATACTTTTTATAAACTTATCGTTTTCAAAAACGCTTCTCTTCTTGTCTGGCTACTAGGCGCAAGTCCCAGTTCGGCTACGTTGGCTCGTCAGCCTTACGACTCACGCTACGAGTTTACGACCCGCTATCCTCAGACATCGCAAGTTCTCAGCACGGCAGACTTTCCAAAGACGTTGAGTTGTTAGCTCCTAACGTTTCTCCTTCAGGCGAAAGCGGCGGCTGATAAAGCACGAGCTGAGCAAAGAAAACAGAGAGGAGGTGTTCGATCGCGTGTCACGAGCACAACAGCATGCACTGCGCAGATATCGAGGAATAGCTGTTGATTTCAGCCGCCAGTGCAGCAACACAAGCCTACAGGCACGCGCCTAAGATTCCCGGCCGGGGGCTATCAATCGGATGTCACTGTCTTCCGACGGCAAAGCTGTGTTGCGTGGAACGATGTCATACTTCGGGTTTCCAGCTCACCACATCAGCATTGGACGCAAATTCCCGCTACCGCAAGAATTGCTGCGTAGTCACCGATATGGTCTGCGCACAACGATATACAGCAGCGAACGAACCGGGACCCCAAGCGTATCACGCATGTATGCCACCTGCCGTTTGTAAAACCTTGCCTGAGGAGGTTTACTGAAGAAATTAAAAAACTTAGGAGGCCTACTATTTAGGGCCGAAACATACAAATCCAAGTGCCAGAAGAGATGTAGAGTAGACCATTCGGAAAATCCCAATGAATATGTGCCCGCACATGCCACAGGGTGACCGCAAATACGGCCGAAGCTTACCACTAAGGCTTTTTATATAAACTTTATTTGTGATTCGAGCAAACAGGTATACAAATTTAGGTGTGAAGTTTGCGATACTGGGCTGACAGAAACCGCGTTCCACACCCCAAAGTACAATCATTCAAAGCAAGAGCAATGAATCAGAGAAATACGCAAAGTGAGCTCGCAGTTCCTAGGCTGTAACCGCAGGCTGTCTAAAGGTGCGCGTGATAGAAGCGTGGGCGGAGGCAGGGTAACCACGCGAGCGCCTTGTTGCACGGTGTTCCGACTCAGAGTGAAGAGTTCGCAAACGCTCGCGTCCCCTTGGAGCTAGCCTTATGTAATTATGAGGAACGCCGCTATGGGGCACTCCTGAACACTTAGAGTGCACGGAAATATATACGCGGGTGTTCCTGGATTTCGTTGCCATGGAAATGCGCCTGTCGTAGGCGGAAAATCGAACCCACGTCCTGAAGCGAAACAGTCCGATGCATAACTTGCCAAAGTATATGATAGACGGCGAATCGGAGCGAGCGTATCCTGCCAAGTTTCCGCTTGTAGCCTAGTCTAGCAACTACAGAGCACAGCAAGCCCAGTTGAACGGGATGGGTTACTTTCGCGCTCACGCCCTTTTGCCCGGGGAAAATGCTGCGACGCATAAAGGAAAGGAAGCCGGTACCAAAGAAATTCGAGTGGCCTACATTTTTTAGAAGCGGAGGTATACATCTTAATTGTGTTTAATTGTTAATTTAGTTAGTTTAACTCTGCGGTGTTTAGTTTGTTAGCAGTGGCAGAAAGGAACACGCAGCAAGTACAAAACAGTTGTCGTGTCATTCCTATATATGTGTGCCTTATCTCGTATTTATGATGTTTATTGCTGTGGATTCATATGAACAAGCCCAGCAAACCACACCTCTGGAAAACGACATTTTTTCTAAAAAAAGGAAAGAAAAGGAAAGCTGAGGTGCTATTCAAAACATACTTCGCCCACGCAGATCTACTCAGTTCCCTCGCATCGCACGCGCACTGCCCGTTTTTTCTGCTTTCTTTTGTCTGCCGTTGCACACCCCTCGGTTTTAGTGGTCGCCCGAGTGGGGCCACAAACATACGCACGCACACGAGGGGGACGTTCCGAGAGTACGGCTTTTTTTTTTTTTTTTTTTCACTTGACGACGCTCACCCCATACTCTCTGTGCAAAATCGGCATTTGCCCCCCTCCAGCCACACCGGCACTTGCCCCCACCCAAGCTATGCCAGCTCTCTCTCTCCCCCCCTCCCCCAGCCGCGATGCAAGACGGCTTTGCACCCCCCAAGGCGCCCATGCTTCACACTTGCTTTCACGCTCTCCCGCGCAGCCGTCTGAAAGGCAGACAAAAAGAGAGACTGCAGATGCTGGGGCATGGTCTGAAGTTGACATTCTCCCCTGAAGTAAAATGTTTTCGAACGCCACAGTCGGGGAGACTGGGAGCTTTCCAATGCAGCGCTTCGTGTTGTCCGTCTAGGTGGCGCTAGAGGAAGATTTTCGTTGTAGTGATAGGAATAATGCAGATTTCTCAGTGTTCCTGCAGTAGTTGTGTGTGATTAGTGTGTATAATTATATAAGGAGACCGTAACTATTATATTTTAAGCTATGCATGCGGAGATTTCAGCGCAGTTTGAAGATTACTCCACTTTTGTTGACGTTTTCAGCATGAAAAATTAAGACAGTTTACGAGCTTCGTATCGCATTTCTGCTTGCTTTATGAAAAACGCTAGGTCCAGGAAATAGATCGGGGACTATAGTTTCTCTACGTGCAAATTCGGCCATGGAACTTCAGTAGCTTTCCACGAAAATGGGATACGGTAGGTCCCTATATTGAGAATATCGCCCACTTTAGATGAATATAATTTAAAAAGTAGCACGTGCACATCGATGAAATTTGGGTATTCGACGGAAAATCTTATCCTCTACATACGCCCCGAAAAATGAACTTTCTCTAGCGAATATTTACTGGACAATCTGCTGCGGAAGTTACTAAATTCGGCTGTTTTCAAAAGCTCAGCAACAAAAAAGTAGAAGTCCAACATCAATTTGCTACGTTGAGAAAATAGGTAAATATGTCTTGAATGTGCTGCGCAAAGAACAGCGCTGTAACTGTAGCAGATTTTTTTAAAAATGGTCACTGCTGAGGCACAGTCCAGCCAAAACCGTGTAACTTGCGCTTATTCTTGGCTATCCATCCCAAATACTAATGGTTGACTTGTTTTTAATAATATATTTGAAAAGTATAAAGATCAAGCTTTTCAATGATATATAAGTCAACTATATAAAGCACGGAGAACAGCCGCTGCGTCGGTTGGAAAAGTGACAAAAACGACGTGTTCGTGCCGCCGGAGTGA